>NW_024609143.1:0-113632 GCF_018296145.1 Oncorhynchus tshawytscha
ACACATGTACCACCCACGACCACTATCAGATTAGAGCCATAAGGGAGTCTAGACATGTACCACCCCATGACCTCTATCAGATTAGAGCCATAAGGGAGTCTAGACATGTACCACCCCATGACCTCTATCAGATTAGAGCCATAAGTGAGACTAGACATCTACCACCCCACTACCACTATCAGATTAGAGCCATAAAGGAGACTAGACATCTATCACCCCACTACCACTATCAGATTAGAGCCATAAGGGAGACTAGACATCTCCCACCCCACTACCACTATCAGATTAGAGCCATAAAGGAGACTAGACATCTATCACCCCACTACCACTATCAGATTAGAGCCATAAGGGAGTCTAGACATGTACCACCCCATGACCACTATCAGATTAGAGCCATAAGGGAGTCTAGACATCTACCACCCCACTACCACTATCAGATTAGAGCCATAAAGGAGACTAGACATCTCCCACCCCACTACCACTATCAGATTAGAGCCATAAGGGAGTCTAGACATGTACCACCCCACTACCACTATCAGATTAGATCCATAAAGGAGACTAGACATCTACCAATATCAGATTAGAGCCATAAGGGAGCATAGACATCTACCAACCTACAATCACTACCAGATTAGAGCCATAATGGAGACTAGACATCTACCACTATCAGATTAGAGCCATAAAGGAGACTACCACTATCAGATTAGAGCCACAAGGGAGTCTAGGCATCTCCCACCCCACTACCACTATCAGATTAGAGCCATAAAGGAGACTACCACTATCAGATTAGAGCCATAAGGGAGTCTAGGCATCTCCCACCCCACTACCACTATTAGATTAGAGCCATAAGGGAGACTAGACATCTACCACTATCAGATTAGAGCCATAAGGAGTCTACCACGACCACTATCAGATTAGAGCCATAAGGGAGTCTAGACATCTACCACCCATGACCTCTATCAGATTAGAGCCATAAGGGAGACTAGACATCTACCACCCCACTACCACTATCAGATTAGAGCCATAAAGGAGACTAGACATCTATCACCCCACTACCACTATCAGATTAGAGCCATAAGGGAGACTAGACATCTCCCACCCCACTACCACTATCAGATTAGAGCCATAAAGGAGACTAGACATCTATCACCCCACTACCACTATCAGATTAGAGCCATAAGGGAGTCTAGACATGTACCACCCCACGACCACTATCAGATTAGAGCCATAAGGGAGTCTAGACATCTACCACCCCACTACCACTATCAGATTAGAGCCATAAAGGAGACTAGACATCTCCCACCCCACTACCACTATCAGATTAGAGCCATAAAGGAGACTAGACATCTACCGATATCAGATTAGAGCCATAAGGGAGCATAGACATCTACCAACCTACAATCACTATCAGATTAGAGCCATAATGGAGACTAGACATCTACCACTATCAGATTAGAGCCACAAGGGAGACTAGACATCTCCCAACCCACTACCAGATTAGAGCCATAAAGGAGACTAACACTATCAGATGAGAGCCATAAGGGAGTCTACACATGAACCACCCCACGACCACTATCAGATTAGAGCCATAAGGGAGTCTAGACATGTACCACCCCACTACCACTATCAGATTAGATCCATAAAGGAGACTAGACATCTACCAATATCAGATTAGAGCCATAAAGGAGACTACCACTATCAGATTAGAGCCACAAGGGAGACTAGACATCTACCACTATCAGATTAGAGCCATAAAGGAGACTACCACTATCAGATTAGAGCCATAAGGGAGTCTAGGCATCTCCCACCCCACTGCCACTATCAGATTAGAGCTATAAGGGAGACTAGACATCTACCACCTCACTACCACTATTAGATTAGAGCCATAAGGGAGACTAGACATCTACCACCCACTACCACTATCAGATTAGAGCCATAAGGAGTCTACACATGTACCACCCCACGACCACTATCAGATTAGAGCCATAAGGGAGACTAGACATGTACCACCCCCTACCACTATCAGATTACAGCCATAAGGAGGCAAGACATCTACCACCCCACTACCACTATCAGATTAGAGCCATAAGGGAGTCTACACATGTACCACCCCACGACCACTATCAGATTAGAGCCATAAGGGAGTCTAGACATGTACCACCCCATGACCTCTATCAGATTAGAGCCATAAGGGAGACTAGACATCTACCACCCCACTACCACTATCAGAATTAGAGCAATAAAGGAGACTAGACATCTACCACTATCAGATTAGAGCCCTAAGGGAGTCTACACATGTACCACCCCACGACCACTATCAGATTAGAGCCATAAGGGAGTCTAGACATGTACCACCCCATGACCTCTATCAGATTAGAGCCATAAGGGAGTCTAGACATGTACCACCCCATGACCTCTATCAGATTAGAGCCATAAGTGAGACTAGACATCTACCACCCCACTACCACTATCAGATTAGAGCCATAAAGGAGACTAGACATCTATCACCCCACTACCACTATCAGATTAGAGCCATAAGGAGACTAGACATCTCCCACCCCACTACCACTATCAGATTAGAGCCATAAAGGAGACTAGACATCTATCACCCCACTACCACTATCAGATTAGAGCCATAAGGGAGTCTAGACATGTACCACCCCATGACCACTATCAGATTAGAGCCATAAGGGAGTCTAGACATCTACCACCCCACTACCACTATCAGATTAGAGCCATAAAGGAGACTAGACATCTCCCACCCCACTACCACTATCAGATTAGAGCCATAAGGGAGTCTAGACATGTACCACCCCACTACCACTATCAGATTAGATCCATAAAGGAGACTAGACATCTACCAATATCAGATTAGAGCCATAAGGGAGCATAGACATCTACCAACCTACAATCACTACCAGATTAGAGCCATAATGGAGACTAGACATCTACCACTATCAGATTAGAGCCATAAAGGAGACTACCACTATCAGATTAGAGCCACAAGGGAGTCTAGGCATCTCCCACCCCACTACCACTATCAGATTAGAGCCATAAAGGAGACTACCACTATCAGATTAGAGCCATAAGGGAGACTAGACATCTCCCACCCCACTACCACTATCAGATTAGAGCCATAAAGGAGACTAGACATCTATCACCCCACTACCACTATCAGAATTAGAGCAATAAAGGAGACTAGACATCTACCACTATCAGATTAGAGCCCTAAGGGAGTCTACACATGTACCACCCCACGACCACTATCAGATTAGAGCCATAAGGGAGTCTAGACATGTACCACCCCATGACCTCTATCAGATTAGAGCCATAAGGGAGTCTAGACATGTACCACCCCATGACCTCTATCAGATTAGAGCCATAAGTGAGACTAGACATCTACCACCCCACTACCACTATCAGATTAGAGCCATAAAGGAGACTAGACATCTATCACCCCACTACCACTATCAGATTAGAGCCATAAGGGAGACTAGACATCTCCCACCCCACTACCACTATCAGATTAGAGCCATAAAGGAGACTAGACATCTATCACCCCACTACCACTATCAGATTAGAGCCATAAGGGAGTCTAGACATGTACCACCCCATGACCACTATCAGATTAGAGCCATAAGGAGTCTAGACATCTACCACCCCACTACCACTATCAGATTAGAGCCATAAAGGAGACTAGACATCTCCCACCCCACTACCACTATCAGATTAGAGCCATAAGGGAGTCTAGACATGTACCACCCCACTACCACTATCAGATTAGATCCATAAAGGAGACTAGACATCTACCAATATCAGATTAGAGCCATAAAGGAGCATAGACATCTACCAACCTACAATCACTACCAGATTAGAGCCATAATGGAGACTAGACATCTACCACTATCAGATTAGAGCCATAAAGGAGACTACCACTATCAGATTAGAGCCACAAGGGAGTCTAGGCATCTCCCACCCCACTACCACTATCAGATTAGAGCCATAAAGGAGACTACCACTATCAGATTAGAGCCATAAGGGAGTCTAGGCATCTCCCACCCCACTACCACTATTAGATTAGAGCCATAAGGGAGACTAGACATCTACCACTATCAGATTAGAGCCATAAGGGAGTCTACACATGTACCACCCCACGACCACTATCAGATTAGAGCCATAAGGGAGTCTAGACATCTACCACCCATGACCTCTATCAGATTAGAGCCATAAGGGAGACTAGACATCTACCACCCCACTACCACTATCAGATTAGAGCCATAAAGGAGACTAGACATCTATCACCCCACTACCACTATCAGATTAGAGCCATAAAGGAGACTAGACATCTATCACCCCACTACCACTATCAGATTAGAGCCATAAGGGAGTCTAGACATGTACCACCCCACGACCACTATCAGATTAGAGCCATAAGGGAGTCTAGACATCTACCACCCCACTACCACTATCAGATTAGAGCCATAAAGGAGACTAGACATCTACCACCCCACTACCACTATCAGATTAGAGCCATAAAGGAGACTAGACATCTACCGATATCAGATTAGAGCCATAAGGGAGCATAGACATCTACCAACCTACAATCACTATCAGATTAGAGCCATAATGGAGACTAGACATCTACCACTATCAGATTAGAGCCACAAGGGAGACTAGACATCTACCCCACCTAGAGCCATAAAGGAGACTAACACTATCAGATTAGAGCCATAAGGGAGTCTACACATGTACCACCCCACGACCACTATCAGATTAGAGCCATAAGGGAGTCTAGACATGTACCACCCCACTACCACTATCAGATTATATCCATAAAAGAGACTAGAAATCTACCACAATCAGATTAGAGCCATAAAGGAGACTACCACTATCAGATTAGAGCCATAAAGGAGACTAGACATCTACCACTATCAGATTAGAGCCATAAAGGAGACTACCACTATCAGATTAGAGCCATAAGGGAGACTAGACATCTCCCACCCCACTACCACTATCAGATTAGAGCCATAAGGAGACTAGACATCTACCACCCACTACCACTATCAGATTAGAGCCATAAAGGAGACTAGACATCTACCACTATCAGATTAGAGCCATAAGGAGTCTAGACATGTACCACCCCACGACCACTATCAGATTAGAGCCATAAGGAGACTAGACATGTACCACCCCACGACCACTATCAGATTAGAGCCATAAGGGAGACAAGACATCTCCCACCCCACTACCACTATCAGATTAGAGCCATAAAGGAGACTAGACATCTCCCACCCCACTACCACTATCAGATTAGAGCCATAAGGGAGTCTAGACATGTACCACCCCACGACCACTATCAGATTACAGCCATAAGGGAGGCAAGACATCTACCACCCCACTACCACTATCAGATTAGAGCCATAAGGGAGTCTACACATGTACCACCCCACGACCACTATCAGATTAGAGCCATAAGGGAGTCTAGACATGTACCACTATCAGATTAGAGCCGTAAGGGAGACTAGACATCTACCACCCCACTACCACTATCAGATTAGAGCCATAAAGGAGACTACCACTATCAGATTAGAGCCGTAATGGAGACTAGACATCTACCACTATCAGATTAGAGCCATAAAGGAGACTACCACTATCAGATTAGAGCCATAAAGGAGACTAGGCATCTACCCCCCCCACACTATCCCTATGAGATTAGAGCCATGAAGGAGACATTTTTCACCCCACTACCACTATCAGATTATATCCATAAAAGAGACTAGAAATCTACCACGATCAGATTAGAGCCATAAAGGAGACTACCACTATCAGATTAGAGCCATAAAGGAGACTAGACATCTACCACTATCAGATTAGAGCCATAAAGGAGACTACCACCAACAGATTAGAGCCATAAGGGAGACTAGACATCTCCCACCCCACTACCACTATCAGATTAGAGCCATAAAGGAGACTAGACATCTATCACCCCACTACCACTATCAGAATTAGAGCAATAAAGGAGACTAGACATCTCTATCAGATTAGAGCCATAAGGGAGTCTAGACATGTACCACCCCACAACCACTATCAGATTAGAGCCATAAGGAGTCTAGACATGTACCACCCCACAACCACTATCAGATTAGAGCCATAAGGAGACTAGACTACCACTACATGACCACTATCAGATTAGAGCCATAAGGGAGACTAGACATCTACCACCCCACTACCACTATCAGATTAGAGCCATAAAGGAGACTAGACATCTATCACCCCACTACCACTATCAGATTAGAGCCATAAGGAGACTAGACATCTCCCACCCCACACCACTATCAGATTAGAGCCATAAAGGAGACTAGACATCTACCACCCCACTACCACTATCAGATTAGAGCCATAAGGAGTCTAGACATCTACCACCCCCATGACCACTATCAGATTAGAGCCATAAGGGAGTCTAGACATGTACCACCCCACTACCACTATCAGATTAGATCCATAAAGGAGACTAGACATCTACCAATATCAGATTAGAGCCATAAGGGAGCATAGACATCTACCAACCTACAATCACTACCAGATTAGAGCCATAATGGAGACTAGACATCTACCACTATCAGATTAGAGCCATAAAGGAGACTACCACTATCAGATTAGAGCCACAAGGGAGACTAGGCATCTCCCACCCCACTACCACTATCAGATTAGAGCCATAAAGGAGACTACCACTATCAGATTAGAGCCATAAGGGAGTCTAGGCATCTCCCACCCCACTGCCACTATCAGATTAGAGCTATAAAGGAGACTAGACATCTACCACCCCACTACCACTATCAGATTAGAGCCATAAGGAGACTAGACATCTACCACTATCAGATTAGAGCCATAAGGGAGTCTAGACATGTACCACCCCTCTACCACCATTAGATTAGAGCCATAAGGGAGACTAGACATCTACCACCCAATTACCACTGTCATATTAGAGCCATAAGGGAGACTAGACATCTACCACCCCACTTCCACTATCACATTAGAGCCATAAGGGTGGCTAGACTTCTATCACCCTACTACCACTATCAGATTACAGCCATAAGGGAGACTAGACATCTATCACCCCAATACCACTATCCTTTCAGATCCAAAAAGGAGACCAGACATCTATCACCCCACTACCACTATCAGATTACAGCCATAAGGAGTCTAGACATGTACCACCCCCTGACCACTATCAGATTAGAGCCAAAAGGGAGTCTAGACATCTACCACCCCACTACCACTATCAGATTAGAGCCATAAGGAGACTAGACATCTCCCACCCCACTACCACTATCAGATTAGAGCCATAAAGGAGACTAGACATCTACCATCAGATGAGAGCCATAAGAGGAGCAAAGACATCTACCAACCTACAATCACTATCAGATTAGAGCCATAATGGAGACTAGACATCTACCACTATCAGATTAGAGCCACAAGGGAGACTAGACATCTCCCACCCCACTACCACTATCAGATTAGAGCCATAAAGGAGACACTACCACTATCAGATAGAGCCATAAGGGAGTCTAGACATGAACCACCCCACTACCACTATCAGATTAGAGCCATAAAGGAGACTAGACATCTACCAATATCAGATTAGAGCCATAACGGAGACTACCACTATCAGATTAGAGCCATAAAGGAGACTAGACATCTACCACTATCAGATTAGAGCCATAAAAGGAGACTACCCCACTACCACTATCAGATTAGAGCCATAAGGGAGTCTAGAGGCATCCCACCCCACTGCCACTATCAGATTAGAGCTATAAGGGAGACTAGACATCTACCACCTCACTACCACTATTAGATTAGAGCCATAAGGGAGACTAGACATCTACCACTATCAGATTAGAGCCATAAGGGAGTCTACACATGTACCACCCCACGACCACTATCAGATTAGAGCCATAAGGGAGACTAGACATGTACCACCCCACGACCACTATCAGATTACAGCCATAAGGGAGGCAAGACATCTCCCACCCCACTACCACTATCAGATTAGAGCCATAAAGGAGACTAGACATCTCCCACCCCACTACCACTATCAGATTAGAGCCATAAGGGAGTCTAGACATGTACCACCCCACGACCACTATCAGATTACAGCCATAAGGGAGGCAAGACATCTACCACCCCACTACCACTATCAGATTAGAGCCATAAGGGAGTCTAGACATGTACCACCCCATGACCACTATCAGATTAGAGCCACAAGGGAGACTAGACATCTCCCACCCCACTACCACTATCAGATTAGAGCCATAAGGGAGTCTACACATGTACCACCCCACGACCACTATCAGATTAGAGCCATAAGGGAGTCTAGACATGTACCACCCCATGACCACTATCAGATTAGAGCCATAAGGGAGACTAGACATCTACCACCCCACTATCACTATCAGATTAGAGCCATTAAGGAGACTAGACATCTACCACCCTACAATCACTATCAGATTAGAGCCATAAAGGAGACTACCACTATCAGATAAGAGCCTTAAG
This sequence comes from Oncorhynchus tshawytscha, assembly GCF_018296145.1. Classification (NCBI taxonomy): domain Eukaryota; kingdom Metazoa; phylum Chordata; class Actinopteri; order Salmoniformes; family Salmonidae; genus Oncorhynchus; species Oncorhynchus tshawytscha. The sequence continues at coordinate 8,554 of NW_024609143.1, forward strand.
GGAGACTACCACTATCAGATTAGAGCCATTAAGGAGACTAGGCATCTACCCCCCACACTATCCCTATGAGATTAGAGCCATGAAGGAGACATTTTTCACCCCACTACCACTATCAGATTATATCCATAAAAGAGACTAGAAATCTACCACGATCAGATTAGAGCCATAAAGGAGACTACCACTATCAGATTAGAGCCATAAAGGAGACTAGACATCTACCACTATCAGATTAGAGCCATAAAGGAGACTACCACTAACAGATTAGAGCCATAAGGAGTCTAGACATCTCCCACCCCACTACCACTATCAGATTAGAGCCATAAAGGAGACTAGACATCTACCACCCCACTACCACTATCAGATTACTAGACATCTACCACTATCAGATTAGAGCCCTAAGGGAGTCTAGACATGTACCACCCCACGACCACTATCAGATTAGAGCCATAAAGGAGTCTAGACATGTACCACCCCACAACCACTATCAGATTAGAGCCATAAGGAGTCTAGACATGTACCACCCCATGACCACTATCAGATTAGAGCCATAAGGAGACTAGACATCTACCACCCCACTACCACTATCAGATTAGAGCCATAAAGGAGACTAGACATCTCACCCCACTACCACTATCAGATTAGAGCCATAAGGAGACTAGACATCTCCCACCCCACTACCACTATCAGATTAGAGCCATAAAGGAGACTAGACATCTATCACCCCACTACCACTATCAGATTAGAGCCATAAAGGGAGTCTAGACATGTACCACCCCATGACCACTATCAGATTAGAGCCATAAGGGAGTCTAGACATCTACCACCCCACTACCACTATCAGATTAGAGCCATAAAGGAGACTAGACATCTCCCACCCCACTACCACTATCAGATTAGAGCCATAAGGGAGTCTAGACATGTACCACCCCACTACCACTATCAGATTAGATCCATAAAGGAGACTAGACATCTACCAATATCAGATTAGAGCCATAAGGGAGCATAGACATCTACCAACCTACAATCACTACCAGATTAGAGCCATAATGGAGACTAGACATCTACCACTATCAGATTAGAGCCATAAAAGGAGACTACCACTATCAGATTAGAGCCACAAGGAGTCTAGGCATCTCCCACCCCACTACCACTATCAGATTAGAGCCATAAAGGAGACTACCACTATCAGATTAGAGCCATAAGGAGTCTAGGCATCTCCCACCCCACTGCCACTATCAGATTAGAGCCATAAGGAGACTAGACATCTACCACCCCACTACCACTATCAGATTAGAGCCATAAGGGAGACTAGACATCTACCACTATCAGATTAGAGCCATAAGGGAGTCTAGACATGTACCACCCCACGACCACTATCAGATTAGAGCCATAAGGGAGTCTAGACATGTACCACCCCCCATGACTATCAGATTAGAGCCATAAGGAGACTAGACATCTACCACCCCACTACCACTATCAGATTAGAGCCATAAAGGAGACTAGACATCTATCACCCCACTACCACTATCAGATTAGAGCCATAAGGAGACTAGACATCTCCCACCCCACTACCACTATCAGATTAGAGCCATAAAGGAGACTAGACATCTATCACCCCACTACCACTATCAGATTAGAGCCATAAGGGAGTCTAGACATGTACCACCCCATGACCACTATCAGATTAGAGCCATAAGGAGTCTAGACATCTACCACCCCACTACCACTATCAGATTAGAGCCATAAAGGAGACTAGACATCTCCCACCCCACTACCACTATCAGATTAGAGCCATAAGGAGTCTAGACATGTACCACCCCACTACCACTATCAGATTAGAGCCATAAAGGAGACTAGACATCTACCAATATCAGATTAGAGCCATAAGGGAGCATAGACATCTACCAACCTACAATCACTACCAGATTAGAGCCATAATGGAGACTAGACATCTACCACTATCAGATTAGAGCCATAAAGGAGACTACCACTATCAGATTAGAGCCACAAGGGAGTCTAGGCATCTCCCACCCCACTACCACTATCAGATTAGAGCCATAAAGGAGACTACCACTATCAGATTAGAGCCATAAGGGAGTCTAGGCATCTCCCACCCCACTGCCACTATCAGATTAGAGCTATAAGGGAGACTAGACATCTACCACCCCACTACCACTATTAGATTAGAGCCATAAGGGAGACTAGACATCTACCACTATCAGATTAGAGCCATAAGGGAGTCTACACATGTACCACCCCACGACCACTATCAGATTAGAGCCATAAGGGAGTCTAGACATCTACCACCCCATGACCTCTATCAGATTAGAGCCATAAGGGAGACTAGACATCTACCACCCCACTACCACTATCAGATTAGAGCCATAAAGGAGACTAGACATCTATCACCCCACTACCACTATCAGATTAGAGCCATAAGGGAGACTAGACATCTCCCACCCCACTACCACTATCAGATTAGAGCCATAAAGGAGACTAGACATCTCACCCCACTACCACTATCAGATTAGAGCCATAAGGGAGTCTAGACATGTACCACCCCATGACCACTATCAGATTAGAGCCATAAGGGAGTCTAGACATCTACCACCCCACTACCACTATCAGATTAGAGCCATAAAGGAGACTAGACATCTCCCACCCCACTACCACTATCAGATTAGAGCCATAAAGGAGACTAGACATCTACCGATATCAGATGAGAGCCATAAGGGAGCATAGACATCTACCAACCTACAATCACTATCAGATTAGAGCCATAATGGAGACTAGACATCTACCACTATCAGATTAGAGCCACAAGGGAGACTAGACATCTCCCACCCCACTACCACTATCAGATTAGAGCCATAAAGGAGACTAACACTATCAGATGAGAGCCATAAGGGAGTCTACACATGAACCACCCCACGACCACTATCAGATTAGAGCCATAAGGGAGTCTAGACATGTACCACCCCACTACCACTATCAGATTAGATCCATAAAGGAGACTAGACATCTACCAATATCAGATTAGAGCCATAAAGGAGACTACCACTATCAGATTAGAGCCACAAGGGAGACTAGACATCTACCACTATCAGATTAGAGCCATAAAGGAGACTACCACTATCAGATTAGAGCCATAAGGAGTCTAGACATCTCCCACCCCACTACCACTATCAGATTAGAGCCATAAGGAGACTAGACATCTACCACCTCACTACCACTATCAGATTAGAGCCATAAGGGAGCCTAGACATCTAGCACTATCAGATTAGAGCCAAAAGGGAGACTAGACATCTACCACCCCACTACCAATATCAGATTAGAGCCATAAAGGAGACTAGGCATCTACCACCCCACTACCACTATCAGATTAGAGCCAAAAGGGAGTCTAGACATCTACCACCCCACTACCACTATCAGATTAGAGCCATAAGGGAGGCTAGACATCTACCACCCCACTACCACTATCAGATTAGAGCCATAAGGGAGTCTAGACATGTACCACCCCATGACCACTATCAGATTAGAGCCACAAGGGAGACTAGACATCTCCCACCCCACTACCACTATCAGATTAGAGCCATAAAGGAGACTAGACATCTCCCACCCCACTACCACTATCAGATTAGAGCCATAAGGGAGTCTAGACATGTACCACCCCACGACCACTATCAGATTAGAGCCAAAAGGGAGTCTAGACATGTACCACCCCACGACCACTATCAGATTAGAGCCATAAGGGAGTCTAGACATGTACCACCCCACGACCACTATCAGATTACAGCCATAAGGGAGGAAAGACATCTCCCACCCCACTACCACAATCAGATTAGAGCCATAAAGGAGACAAGCCATCTATCACCCCGCTAACACTATCAGATTAGAGCCATAATTGAGCATAGACATCTACCAACCTACAATCACTATCAGATTAGAGCCATAATGGAGACTAGACATCTACCACTAGACATAAAGGAGACTACCACTATCAGATTAGAGCCATAAGGGAGTCTAGACATGTACCACCCCATGACCACTATCAGATTAGAGCCATAAGGAGGCAAGACATCTCCCACCCCACTACCACAATCAGATTAGAGCCATAAAGGAGACAAGACATCTTCCACTATCAGATTTGAGCCATAAAGGAGACTACCACTATCAGATTAGAGCCATAAAGGAGACTAGGCATCTACCCCCCCACACTATCCCTATGAGATTAGAGCCATGAAGGAGACATTTTTCACCCCACTACCACTATCAGATTATATCCATAAAAGAGACTAGAAATCTACCACGATCAGATTAGAGCCATAAAGGAGACTACCACTATCAGATTAGAGCCATAAAGGAGACTACCACTATCAGATTAGAGCCATCTGACATCTACCACCCCACGACCACTATCAGATTAGAGCCATAAGGAGCCTAGACATCTACCACCCCACTACCACTATCAGATTAGAGCCATAAGGAGACTAGACATCTACCACCCCACTACCACTATCAGATTAGAGCCATAAAGGAGACTAGACATCTCCCACCCCACTACCACTATCAGAATTAGAGCAATAAAGGAGACTAGACATCTACCACTATCAGATTAGAGCCCTAAGAGAGTCTAGACATGTACCACCCCACGACCACTATCAGATTAGAGCCATAAAGGAGACTAGACATCTATCACCCCACTACCACTATCAGATTAGAGCCATAAGGGAGACTAGACATCTCCCACCCCACTACCACTATCAGATTAGAGCCATAAGGAGTCTAGACATCTACCACCCCATGACCACTATCAGATCAGACCCATAAAGGAGACCAGACATATCTCACCCCACTACCACTATCAGATTAGAGCCATAAAGGAGACTACCACTATAAGATTAGAGCCATAAGGGAGACTAGACATCTCCCACCCCACTACCACTATCAGATCAGAGCCATAAAGGAGACTAGACATCTCTCACCCCACTACCACTATCAGATTAGAGCCATAAAGGAGACTAGACATCTACCACTATCAGATTAGAGCCATAAGGGAGTCTAGACATGTACCACCCCACGACCACTATCAGATTAGAGCCATAAGGGAGTCTACACATGTACCACCCCACGACCACTATCAGATTAGAGCCATAAGGGAGTCTAGACATGTACCACCCCACTACCACTATCAGATTAGAGCCATAAAGGAGACTAGACATCTACCAATATCAGATTAGAGCCATAAGGGAGCATAGACATCTACCAACCTACAATCACTACCAGATTAGAGCCATAATGGAGACTAGACATCTACCACTATCAGATTAGAGCCATAAAGGAGACTACCACTATCAGATTAGAGCCACAAGGGAGACTAGGCATCTCCCACCCCACTACCACTATCAGATTAGAGCCATAAGGGAGACTACCACTATCAGATTAGAGCCATAAGGGAGACTAGACATCTACCACTAACAGATTAGAGCCATAAGGGAGACTAGACATCTACCACCCCACTACCACTATCAGATTAGAGCCATAAAGGAGACTAGACATCTACCACCCCACTATCAGAGTAGAGTCGTAAGGGAGACTAGACATCTATCACTAACAGATTAGAGCCGTAAAGAAGACTAGACATCTACAACTATCAGATTAGAGCCATCAGCGAGACTAGACATCTACCACCCCACTACCACCATCAGATTAGAGCCATAAAGGAGACTAACAATCTATTAGAGCCATAAGGGAGAATAGACATCTACCACTATCAGATTAGACACCTAAGGGAGGCTAGACATCTACCACCCCACTACCACTATCAGATTAGAGCCGTAAGGGAGTATAGACATCACCCACTATCAGATTAGAGCCATAAGGGAGTCTAGACATGTACCACCCCACGACCACTATCAGATTAGAGCCATAAAGGAGACTAGACATCTCCCACCCCACTACCACTATCAGATTAGAGCCATAAGGAGACTAGACATCTACCACCCCACTACCACTATCAGATTAGAGCCATAAGGAGTCTAGACATGTACCACCCCACGACCACTATCAGATTAGAGCCATAAGGGAGTCTAGACATGTACCACCCCACGACCACTATCAGATTACAGCCATAAGGGAGGCAAGACATCTCCCACCCCACTACCACAATCAGATTAGAGCCATAAAGGAGACAAGACATCTATCACCCCGCTAACACTGTCAGATTAGAGCCATAAGGGAGTCTACACATGTACCACCCCACGACCACTATCAGATTAGAGCCATAAGGGAGTCTAGACATGTACCACCCCACTACCACTATCAGATTAGAGCCATAAAGGAGACTACCACTATCAGATTAGAGCCATAAGGGAGTCTAGGCATCTCCCACCCCACTGCCACTATCAGATTAGAGCTATAAGGGAGACTAGACATCTACCACCCCACTACCACTATTAGATTAGAGCCATAAAGGAGACATAGACATCTACCACTATCACATTAGAGCCATAAGGGAGTCTACACATCTACCATCCCACTACTACTGTCAGATTAGAGCCATAAGGTAGTCTAGAGATCTACCACTATCAGATTAGAGCCAGAAAGGAGACTAGACATCTACCACCCCACTACCACTATCAGATTAGAGCCAGAAAGGAGACTAGACATCTACCACCAAATTACCACTATCACATTAGAGCCATAAGGGAGACTAGACATCTACCACCCCACTACCACTATCAGATTAGAGCCATAAAGGAGACTAGACATCTATCACCCCACTACCACTATCAGATTAGAGCCATAAGGGAGTCTAGACATGTACCACCCCATGACCACTATCAGATTAGAGCCATAAGGGAGTCTAGACATCTACCACCCCACTACCACTATCAGATTAGAGCCATAAAGGAGACTAGACATCTCCCACCCCACTACCACTATCAGATTAGAGCCATAAAGGAGACTAGACATCTACCGATATCAGATGAGAGCCATAAGGGAGCATAGACATCTACCAACCTACAATCACTATCAGATTAGAGCCATAATGGAGACTAGACATCTACCACTATCAGATTAGAGCCATAAAGGAGACTACCACTATCAGATTAGAGCCACAAGGGAGACTAGACATCTCCCACCCCACTACCACTATCAGATTAGAGCCATAAAGGAGACTAACACTATCAGATGAGAGCCATAAGGGAGTCTAGACATGAACCACCCCACTACCACTATCAGATTAGAGCCATAAAGGAGTCTAGACATCTACCACCCCACTACCACTATCAGATTAGAGCCAGAAAGGAGACTAGACATCTATCACCCCACTACCACTATCAGATTAGAGCCAGAAAGGAGACTAGACATCTACCACTATCAGATTATAGCCAAAAGGGAGACTAAACATCTACCACCCCACTACCACTAACAGATTAAAGCCATAAGGGAGACAAGACATCTACCACCCCACTACCACTATCAGATTAGAGCCATAAGGAGTCTAGACATGTACCACCCCACTACCACTATCAGATTAGAGCCATAAGGAGTCTAGACATGTACCACCCCATGACCACTATCAGATTAGAGCCATAAGGGAGACTAGACATCTCCCACCCCACTACCACTATCAGATTAGAGCCATAAAGGAGACTAGACATCTCCCACCCCACTACCACTATCAGATTAGAGCCATAAGGAGTCTAGACATGTACCACCCCACGACCACTATCAGATTAGAGCCAAAAGGAGTCTAGACATGTACCACCCCACTACCACTATCAGATTAGAGCCATAAGGGAGTCTAGACATGTACCACCCCACGACCACTATCAGATTACAGCCATAAGGGAGGAAAGACATCTCCCACCCCACTACCACAATCAGATTAGAGCCATAAAGGAGACAAGCCATCTATCACCCCGCTAACACTATCAGATTAGAGCCATAATTGAGCATAGACATCTACCAACCTACAATCACTATCAGATTAGAGCCATAATGGAGACTAGACATCTACCACTATCAGATTAGAGCCATAAAGGAGACTACCACTATCAGATTAGAGCCACAAGGGAGTCTAGACATGTACCACCCCATGACCACTATCAGATTACAGCCATAAGGGAGGCAAGACATCTCCCACCCCACTACCACTATCAGATTAGAGCCATAAAGGAGACAAGACATCTCCACTATCAGATTAGAGCCATAAAGGAGAGACTACCACTATCAGATTAGAGCCATAAAGGAGACTAGGCATCTACCCCCCACACTATCCCTATCAGATTAGAGCCATGAAGGAGACATTTTTCACCCCACTACCACTATCAGATTATATCCATAAAAGAGACTAGAAATCTACCACGATCAGATTAGAGCCATAAAGGAGACTACCACTATCTAGAGCCATAAAGGAGACTACCACTATCAGATTAGAGCCATAAAGGAGACTAGACATCTACCACTATCAGATTAGAGCCATAAAGGAGTCTAGACATCTACCACCCCACTACCACTATCAGATTAGAGCCATAAGGGAGTCTAGACATGTACCACCCCACGACCACTATCAGATTAGAGCCATAAGGGAGACTAGACATCTACCACCCCACTACCACTATCAGAATTAGAGCAATAAAGGAGACTAGACATCTACCACTATCAGATTAGAGCCATAAGGGAGTCTAGACATGTACCACCCCACGACCACTATCAGATTAGAGCCATAAAGGAGACTAGACATCTCCCACCCCACTACCACTATCAGATTAGAGCCATAAGGGAGACTAGACATCTACCACCCCACTACCACTATCAGATTAGAGCCATAAGGGAGTCTAGACATGTACCACCCCACTACCACTATCAGATTAGAGCCATAAAGGAGACTAGACATCTCCCACCCCACCAACACTATCAGATTAGAGCCATAAAGGAGACTACCACTATCAGATTAGAGCCATAAGGGAGACTAGACATCTACCACTCCACTACCACTATCAGATTAGAGCCATAAAGGAGACTAGACATCTATCACCCCACTACCACTATCAGATTAGAGCAATAAAGGAGACTAGACATCTACCACTATCAGATTAGAGCCATAAGGAGTCTAGACATGTACCACCCCACGACCACTATCAGATTAGAGCCATAAAGGAGTCTAGACATGTACCACCCCACGACCACTATCAGATTAGAGCCATAAGGGAGTCTAGACATCTACCACCCCACTACCACTATCAGATTAGAGCCATAAAGGAGACTAGACATCTACCAATATCAGATTAGAGCCATAAGGAGCATAGACATCTACCAACCTACAATCACTACCAGATTAGAGCCATAATGGAGACTAGACATCTACCACTATCAGATTAGAGCCATAAAGGAGACTACCACTATCAGATTAGAGCCATAAGGGAGACTAGACATCTCCCACCCCACTACCACTATCAGATTAGATTAAAGGAGACTACCACTATCAGATTAGAGCCATAAAGGGAGACTAGACATCTACCACCCCACTACCACTATCAGATTAGAGCCATAAGGAGACTAGACATCTACCACCCCACTACCACTATCAGATTAGAGCCATAAAGGAGACTAGACATCTACCACTATCAGATTAAGCCATAAGGAGCATAGACATCTACCAACCTACAATCACTATCAGATTAGAGCCATAATGGAGACTAGACATCTACCACTATCAGATTAGAGCCATAAAGGAGACTAGACATCTACCACCCCACTACCACTATCAGATTAGAGCCATAAAGGAGACTACACATCTGAGAGCCACCCATCTACCACTATCAGATTAGAGCCATAAGGGAGACTAGACATCTCCCACCCCACTACCACTATCAGATTAGAGCCATAAAGGAGACTAGACATCTACCACTATCAGATTAGAGCCATAAGGAGTCTAGACATCTACCACCCCACTACCACTATCAGATTAGAGCCATAAGGGAGACTAGACATATACCACCCCACTACCACTATCAGATTAGAGCCATAAAGGAGACTAGACATCTACCATATCAGATTAGAGCCATAAGGGAGCCTAGACATCTACCAACCCACAACCACTATCAGATTAGAGCCATAAGGGAGTCTAGACATGTACCACCCCACGACCACTATCAGATTACAGCCATAAGGGAGGCAAGACATCTCCCACCCCACTACCACAATCAGATTAGAGCCATAAAGGAGACAAGACATCTATCACCCCGCTAACACTATCAGATTAGAGCCATAAGGGAGTCTAGACATGTACCACCCCACTACCACTATCAGATTAGAGCCATAAAGGAGCCTAGACATCTACCACCCCACTATCACTATCAGATTAGAGCCATAAGGGAGACTACACATGTACCACCCCACGACCACTATCAGATTAGAGCCATAATGGAGACTAGACATCTACCACTATCAGATTAGAGCCATAAAGGAGACTAGGCATCTACCCCCCCACACTATCCCTATGAGATTAGAGCCATGAAGGAGACATTTTTCACCCAACTACCACTATCAGATTATATCCATAAAAGAGACTAGAAATCTACCACGATCAGATTAGAGCCATAAAGGAGACTACCACTATCAGATTAGAGCATAAAGGAGACTAGACATCTACCACTATCAGATTAGAGCCATAAAGGAGACTACCACTATCAGATTAGAGCCATAAAGGAGACTAGACATCTATCACCCCACTACCACTATCAGAATTAGAGCAATAAAGGAGCCTAGACATCTACCACTATCAGATTAGAGCCATAAGGGAGTCTACACATGTACCACCCCACGACCACTATCAGATTAGAGCCATAAGGGAGTCTACACATGTACCACCCCACGACCACTATCAGATTAGAGCCATAAGGGAGCATAGACATCTACCAACCTACAATCACTACCAGATTAGAGCCATAATGGAGACTAGACATCTACCACTATCAGATTAGAGCCATAAGGGAGACTAGACATCTACCACCCCACTACCACTATTAGATTAGAGCCATAAGGGAGACTAGACATCTACCACTATCAGATTAGAGCCATAAGGGAGTCTACACATGTACCACCCCACGACCACTATCAGATTAGAGCCATAAGGGAGACTAGACATCTACCGATATCAGATTAGAGCCATAAGGGAGCATAGACATCTACCAACCTACAATCACTATCAGATTAGAGCCATAATGGAGACTAGACATCTACCACTATCAGATTAGAGCCACAAGGGAGACTAGACATCTCCCACCCCACTACCACTATCAGATTAGAGCCATAAAGGAGACTAACACTATCAGATGAGAGCCATAAGGGAGTCTAGACATCTACCACCCCACTACCACTATCAGATTAGAGCCATAAGGGAGTCTAGACATACCACCCCACTACCACTATCAGATTAGATCCATAAAGGAGACTACCACTATCAGATTAGAGCCACAAGGAGACTAGACATCTACCACTATCAGATTAGAGCCCACTACCACTATCAGATTAGAGCCATAAGGAGTCTAGGCATCTCCCACCCCACTACCACATCAGATTAGAGCCATAAGGGAGTCTAGGCATCTACCACCCCACTACCACTATTAGATTAGAGCCATAAGGGAGACTAGACATCTACCACTATCAGATTAGAGCCATAAGGGAGTCTACACATGTACCACCCCACGACCACTATCAGATTAGAGCCATAAGGGAGACTAGACATCTACCACCCCATGACCACTATCAGATTAGAGCCATAAGGGAGACTAGACATATACCACCCCACTACCACTATCAGATTAGAGCCATAAAGGAGACTAGACATCTATCACCCCACTACCACTATCAGATTAGAGCCATAAGGAGACTAGACATCTCCCACCCCACTACCACTATCAGATTAGAGCTATAAAGGAGACTAGACATCTACCACCCCACTATCAGATTATAGCCATAAGGAGTCTAGACATGTACCACCCCATGACCACTATCAGATTAGAGCCATAAGGGAGTCTAGACATCTACCACCCCACTACCCTATCAGATTAGAGCCATAAAGGAGACTAGACATCTCCCACCCCACTACCACTATCAGATTAGAGCCATAAAGGAGACTAGACATCTACCGATATCAGATTAGAGCCATAAGGGAGCATAGACATCTACCAACCTACAATCACTATCAGATTAGAGCCATAATGGAGACTAGACATCTACCACTATCAGATTAGAGCCATAAAGGAGACTACCACTATCAGATTAGAGCCATAAGGAGACTAGACATCTCCCACCCCACTACCACTATCAGATTAGAGCCATAAAGGAGACTAACACTATCAGATGAGAGCCATAAAGGAGTCTACACATGAACCACCCCACGACCACTATCAGATTAGAGCCATAAGGAGTCTAGACATGTACCACCCCACTACCACTATCAGATTAGATCCATAAAGGAGACTAGACATCTACCAATATCAGATTAGAGCCATAAAGGAGACTACCACTATCAGATTAGAGCCACAAGGGAGACTAGACATCTACCACTATCAGATTAGAGCCATAAAGGAGACTACCACTATCAGATTAGAGCCATAAGGGAGTCTAGGCATCTCCCACCCCACTGCCACTATCAGATTAGAGCTATAAGGGAGACTAGACATCTACCACCTCACTACCACTATTAGATTAGAGCCATAAGGGAGACTAGACATCTACCACTATCAGATTAGAGCCATAAGGGAGACTAGACATCTACCACCCCACTACCACTATCAGATTAGAGCCATAAAGGAGACTAGACATCTCCCACCCCACTACCACTATCAGATTAGAGCCATAAGGGAGTCTAGACATGTACCACCCCACGACCACTATCAGATTAGAGCCATAAGGGAGTCTAGACATGTACCACCCCATGACCACTATCAGATTAGAGCCACAAGGGAGACTAGACATCTCCCACCCCACTACCACTATCAGATTAGAGCCATAAAGGAGACTAGACATCTCCCACCCCACTACCACTATCAGATTAGAGCCATAAGGGAGTCTAGACATGTACCACCCCACTACCACTATCAGATTAGAGCCATAAGGGAGTCTAGACATGTACCACCCCACTACCACTATCAGATTAGAGCCATAAGGGAGTCTAGACATGTACCACCCCACGACCACTATCAGATTACAGCCATAAGGGAGGAAAGACATCTCCCACCCCACTACCACAATCAGATTAGAGCCATAAAGGAGACAAGCCATCTATCACCCCGCTAACACTATCAGATTAGAGCCATAATTGAGCATAGACATCTACCAACCTACAATCACTATCAGATTAGAGCCATAATGGAGACTAGACATCTACCACTATCAGATTAGAGCCATAAAGGAGACTACCACTATCAGATTAGAGCCACAAGGGAGTCTAGACATGTACCACCCCATGACCACTATCAGATTACAGCCATAAGGGAGGCAAGACATCTCCCACCCCACTACCACAATCAGATTAGAGCCATAAAGGAGACAAGACATCTTCCACTATCAGATTTGAGCCATAAAGGAGACTACCACTATCAGATTAGAGCCATAAAGGAGACTAGGCATCTACCCCCCCACACTATCCCTATGAGATTAGAGCCATGAAGGAGACATTTTTCACCCCACTACCACTATCAGATTATATCCATAAAAGAGACTAGAAATCTACCACGATCAGATTAGAGCCATAAAGGAGACTACCACTATCAGATTAGAGCCATAAAGGAACTAGACACTACCACTATCAGATTAGAGCCATAAGGAGCCTAGACATCTACCACCCCACTACCACTATCAGATTAGAGCCATAAAGGAGCCTAGACATCTACCACCCCACTACCACTATAAGATTAGAGCCATAAGGGAGACTAGACATCTCCCACCCCACTACCACTATCAGATCAGAGCCATAAAGGAGACTAGACATCTCTCACCCCACTACCACTATCAGATTAGAGCCATAAAGGAGACTAGACATCTACCACTATCAGATTAGAGCCATAAGGGAGTCTATACATGTACCACCCCACTACCACTATCAGATTAGAGCCAAAAGGGAGACAAGACATATCTCACCCCACTACCACTATCAGATTAGAGCCATAAGGGAGACTAGACATCTCCCACCCCACTACCACTATCAGATTAGAGCCATAAGGAGTCTACCACTATCAGATTAGAGCCATAAGGGAGACTAGACATCTCCCACCCCACTACCACTATCAGATTAGAGCCATAAAGGAGACTACCACCAACAGATTAGAGCCATAAGGGAGACTAGACATCTCCCACCCCACTACCACTATCAGATTAGAGCCATAAAGGAGACTAGACATCTATCACCCCACTACCACTATCAGAATTAGAGCAATAAAGGAGCCTAGACATCTACCACTATCAGATTAGAGCCATAAGGGAGTCTAGACATGTACCACCCCACGACCACTATCAGATTAGAGCCATAAGGGAGTCTAGACATGTACCACCCCACTACCACTATCAGATTAGATCCATAAAGGAGACTAGACATCTACCAATATCAGATTAGAGCCATAAGGGAGCATAGACATCTACCAACCTACAATCACTACCAGATTAGAGCCATAATGGAGACTAGACATCTACCACTATCAGATTAGAGCCATAAAGGAGACTACCACTATCAGATTAGAGCCATAATGGAGACTAGACATCTACCACTATCAGATTAGAGCCATAAAGGAGACTACCACTATCAGATTAGAGCCATAAGGGAGACTAGACATCTACCACCCCATGACCACTATCAGATTAGAGCCATAAGGGAGACTAGACATATACCACCCCACTACCACTATCAGATTAGAGCCATAAAGGAGACTAGACATCTACCGATATCAGATTAGAGCCATAAGGGAGCATAGACATCTACCAACCTACAATCACTATCAGATTAGAGCCATAATGGAGACTAGACATCTACCACTATCAGATTAGAGCCACAAGGGAGACTAGACATCTCCCACCCCACTACCACTATCAGATTAGAGCCATAAAGGAGACTAGACATCTCCCACCCCACTACCACTATCAGATTAGAGCCATAATGGAGACTAGACATCTACCACTATCAGATTAGAGCCATAAGGGAGACTAGACATCTCCCACCCCACTACCACTATCAGATTAGAGCCATAAAGGAGACTAGACATCTACCACTATCAGATTAGAGCCATAAGGGAGTCTAGACATCTACCACCCCACTACCACTATCAGATTAGAGCCATAAAGGAGACTAGACATCTCCCACCCCACTACCACTATCAGATTAGAGCCATAAGGGAGACTAGACATCTACCACCCCACTACCACTATCAGATTAGAGCCATAAGGGAGTCTAGACATGTACCACCCCACGACCACTATCAGATTAGAGCCATAAGGGAGTCTAGACATGTACCACCCCACGACCACTATCAGATTACAGCCATAAGGGAGGCAAGACATCTCCCACCCCACTACCACAATCAGATTAGAGCCATAAAGGAGACAAGACATCTATCACCCCGCTAACACTGTCAGATTAGAGCCATAAGGGAGTCTACACATGTACCACCCCACGACCACTATCAGATTAGAGCCATAAGGGAGTCTAGACATGTACCACCCCACTACCACTATCAGATTAGAGCCATAAGGGAGCCTAGACATCTACCACCCTACAATCACTATCAGATTAGAGCCATAATGGAGACTAGACATCTACCACTATCAGATTAGAGCCATAAAGGAGACTAGGCATCTACCCCCCCACACTATCCCTATGAGATTAGAGCCATGAAGGAGACATTTTTCACCCCACTACCACTATCAGATTATATCCATAAAAGAGACTAGAAATCTACCACGATCAGATTAGAGCCATAAAGGAGACTACCACTATCAGATTAGAGCCATAAAGGAGACTACCACTATCAGATTAGAGCCATAAGGGAGCCTAGACATCTACCACCCCACGACCACTATCAGATTAGAGCCATAAGGGAGTCTAGACATGTACCACCCCATGACCTCTATCAGATTAGAGCCATAAGGGAGACTAGACATCTACCACCCCACTACCACTATGAGATTAGAGCCATAAAGGACACTAGACATCTACCACCCTACAATCACTTTCAGATTCGAGCCGTAATTTAGACTAGACATCTACCACTATCAGATTAGAGCCATAAAGGAGACTACCACTATCAGATTAGAGCCATAAGGGAGACTAGACATCTCCCACCCCACTACCACTATCAGAATTAGAGCAATAAAGGAGACTAGACATCTACCACTATCAGATTAGAGCCCTAAGGGAGTCTAGACATGTACCACCCCACGACCACTATCAGATTAGAGCCATAAAGGAGACTAGACATCTATCACCCCACTACCACTATCAGATTAGAGCCATAAGGGAGACTAGACATCTCCCACCCCACTACCACTATCAGATTAGAGCCATAAGGGAGTCTAGACATGTACCACCCCATGACCACTATCAGATTAGAGCCCTAAGGGAGACTAGACATC
Source organism: Oncorhynchus tshawytscha (assembly GCF_018296145.1). Lineage (NCBI taxonomy): Eukaryota > Metazoa > Chordata > Actinopteri > Salmoniformes > Salmonidae > Oncorhynchus > Oncorhynchus tshawytscha. The sequence continues at coordinate 25,192 of NW_024609143.1, forward strand.
TCCCACCCCACTACCACTATCAGATTAGAGCCATAAAGGAGACTACCACTATCAGATTAGAGCCATAAGGGAGCCTAGACATCTACCACCCCACGACCACTATCAGATTAGAGCCATAAGGGAGTCTAGACATGTACCACCCCATGACCTCTATCAGATTAGAGCCATAAGGGAGACTAGACATCTACCACCCCACTACCACTATCAGATTAGAGCCATAAAGGAGACTAGACATCTACCACCCTACAATCACTATCAGATTAGAGCCGTAATGGAGACTAGACATCTACCACTATCAGATTAGAGCCATAAAGGAGATTACCACTATCAGATTAGAGCCATAAAGGAGACTAGGCATCTACCCCCCCACACTATCCCTATGAGATTAGAGCCATGAAGGAGACATTTTTCACCCCACTACCACTATCAGATTATATCCATAAAAGAGACTAGAAATCTACCACGATCAGATTAGAGCCATAAAGGAGACTACCACTATCAGATTAGAGCCATAAAGGAGACTAGACATCTACCACTATCAGATTAGAGCCATAAAGGAGACTACCACCAACAGATTAGAGCCATAAGGGAGACTAGACATCTCCCACCCCACTACCACTATCAGATTAGAGCCATAAAGGAGACTAGACATCTATCACCCCACTACCACTATCAGAATTAGAGCAATAAAGGAGACTAGACATCTACCACTATCAGATTAGAGCCATAAGGGAGTCTAGACATGTACCACCCCACGACCACTATCAGATTAGAGCCATAAGGGAGTCTACACATGTACCACCCCACGACCACTATCAGATTAGAGCCATAAGGGAGTCTAAACATGTACCACCCCACTACCACTATCAGATTAGAGCCATAATGGAGACTACCATTATCAGATTAGAGCCATAAAGGAGACTAGACATCTACCACCCCACTACCACTATCAGATTAGAGCCATAAAGGAGACTACCACTATCAGATTAGAGCCATAAAGGAGACTACCACTATCAGATTAGAGCCATAAAGGAGACTACCACTATCAGATTAGAGCCATAAGGGAGACTAGACATCTCCCACCCCACTACCACTATCAGATTAGAGCCATAAAGGAGACTAGACATCTATCACCCCACTACCACTATCAGAATTAGAGCAATAAAGGAGACTAGACATCTACCACTATCAGATTAGAGCCATAAGGGGGTCTAGACATCTACCACCCCACTACCACTATCAGATTAGAGCCATAAAGGTGACTAGACATCGACCACTATCAGATTAGAGCCATACGGGAGCCTAGACATCTACCAACCGACAATCACTATCAGATTAGAGCCATAAGGGAGTCTAGACATGTACCACCCCACTACCACTATCAGATTAGAGCCAGAAAGGAGACTAGACATCTACAGCCCCACTACGGCTATCAGATTAGAGACATAATAGAGACTAGACATCTACCACCCCACTACCACTATCAGATTAGAACCATAAGGGAGGCTAGACATCTACCACTATCAGATTAGAGCCATAAATGAGACTACCACTATCAGATTAGAGCCATAATGGAGACTAGACATCTCCCACCCCACTACCACTATCAGATTAGAGCCAGAAAGGAGACTAGACATCTCCCACCCCACTACCACTATCAGATTAGAGACATAAGGAGACTAGACATCTACCACCCCACTACCACTATCAGATTAGAGCCATAATGGAGACTAGACATCTACCACCCCACTAGCACTATCAGATTACAGCCATAAGGAGCCTAGATATCTACCACCCTACAATCACTATCAGATTAGAGCCATAAAGGAGGCTAGACATCTACCACTATCAGATTAGAGCCACAATGGAGACTAGACATATACCACTATCAGATTAGAGCCATAATGGTGACTAGACATCTACCACCCCACTACCACTATCAGATTAGAGCCATAAGGGAGACTAGACATCTACCACCCCATGACCACTATCAGATTAGAGCCAAAAGGGAGACTATACATCTACCACCCCACTACCACTATCAGATTAGAGACATAAAGGAGACTAGACATCTACCACTATCAGATTAGAGCCATAAGGGAGCCTACACATGTACCACTCCACGACCACTATCAGATTAGAGCTATAAGGGAGACTAGACATCTACCACTATCAGATTAGAGCCATAAGGGAGTCTAGACATGTACCACCCCATGACCCCTATCAGATTAGAGCCAAAAGGGAGACTATACTTCTACCACTATCAGATTAGAGCCATAAAGGAGACTAGACATCTACCACTATCAGATTAGAGCCATAAGGGAGCCTACACATGTACCACTCCACGACCACTATCAGATTAGAGCTATAAGGGAGACTAGACATCTACCACTATCAGATTAGAGCCATAAGGGAGACTAGGCATTTACCCCCCCCAACTATCCCTATGAGTTTAGAGCCATGAAGGAGAAATTTTTCACCCCACTACCCCTATCAGATTAGAGCCATAAGGGAGACTAGACATCTCCCACCCCACTACCACTATCAGATTAGAGCCATAAAGGAGGCTAGACATCTACCACTATCAGATTAGAGCCATAAGGAACTCTAGACATATACCACCCCACTACCGCTATCAGATTAGAGCCATAAAGGAGACTACCACTATCAGATTAGAGCCATAAAGGAGACTGGACATCTCCCACCCCACTACCACTATCAAATTAGAGCCATAAAGGAGACTAGACATCTCCCACCCCACTACCACTATCAGATTAGAGCCAAAAAGGAGACTATACATCTATCGGCACACTTTCAGATTAGAGCCATAAGTGAGGCTAGACATCTACCACTATCAGATTAGAGCCATAATGGAGACTAGACATCTACCACCCCACTACCACTATCAGATTAGAGACATTTTGTATACTAGACATCTACCACTATCAGATTAGAGCCATAAATGAGACTACCCCTATCAGATTAGAGCCATAAGGGAGACTAGACATCTATCACCCCACTACCACTATCAGAATTAGAGCAATAAAGGAGACTAGACATCTACCACTATCAGATTAGAGCCATAAGGGGGTCTAGACATCTACCACCCCACTACCACTATCAGATTAGAGCCATAAAGGTGACTAGACATCGACCACTATCAGATTAGAGCCATACGGGAGCCTAGACATCTACCAACCGACAATCACTATCAGATTAGAGCCATAAGGGAGTCTAGACATGTACCACCCCACTACCACTATCAGATTAGAGCCAGAAAGGAGACTAGACATCTACAGCCCCACTACGGCTATCAGATTAGAGACATAATAGAGACTAGACATCTACCACCCCACTACCACTATCAGATTAGAACCATAAGGGAGGCTAGACATCTACCACTATCAGATTAGAGCCATAAATGAGACTACCACTATCAGATTAGAGCCATAATGGAGACTAGACATCTCCCACCCCACTACCACTATCAGATTAGAGCCAGAAAGGAGACTAGACATCTCCCACCCCACTACCACTATCAGATTAGAGACATAAGGGAGACTAGACATCTACCACCCCACTACCACTATCAGATTAGAGCCATAATGGAGACTAGACATCTACCACCCCACTAGCACTATCAGATTACAGCCATAAGGGAGCCTAGATATCTACCACCCTACAATCACTATCAGATTAGAGCCATAAAGGAGGCTAGACATCTACCACTATCAGATTAGAGCCACAATGGAGACTAGACATATACCACTATCAGATTAGAGCCATAATGGTGACTAGACATCTACCACCCCACTACCACTATCAGATTAGAGCCATAAGGGAGACTAGACATCTACCACCCCATGACCACTATCAGATTAGAGCCAAAAGGAGACTATACATCTACCACCCCACTACCACTATCAGATTAGAGACATAAAGGAGACTAGACATCTACCACTATCAGATTAGAGCCATAAGGGAGCCTACACATGTACCACTCCACGACCACTATCAGATTAGAGCTATAAGGGAGACTAGACATCTACCACTATCAGATTAGAGCCATAAGGGAGTCTAGACATGTACCACCCCATGACCACTATCAGATTAGAGCCAAAAGGGAGACTATACTTCTACCACTATCAGATTAGAGCCATAAAGGAGACTGGACATCTCCCACCCCACTACCACTATCAAATTAGAGCCATAAAGGAGACTAGACATCTCCCACCCCACTACCACTATCAGATTAGAGCCATAAGGGAGACTAAACATCTACCACCCCACTATCAGATTAGAGACAAAAAGGAGACTATACATCTATCGGCACACTTTCAGATTAGAGCCATAAGTGAGGCTAGACATCTACCACTATCAGATTAGAGCCATAATGGAGACTAGACATCTACCACCCCACTACCACTATCAGATTAGAGACATTTTGTATACTAGACATCTACCACTATCAGATTAGAGCCATAAATGAGACTACCCCTATCAGATTAGAGCCATAAGGGAGACTAGACATCTACCACCCCACTACCACTATCAGATTAGAGCCATAAAGGACACTGGACATCTACCACTATCAGATTAGAGCCATAAAGGAGACTAGACCTCTCCCACCCCACTACCACTATCAGATTAGAGCCATAAAGGAGGCTAGACATCTACCACTATCAGATTAGAGCCATAAGGAACTCTAGACATATACCACCCCACTACCGCTATCAGATTAGAGCCATAAAAGAGCCTCGAAATCTACCACTATCAGATTAGAGCCATAAAGGAGACTACCACTATCAGATTAGAGCCATAAAGGAGACTGGACATCTCCCACCCCACTACCACTATCAAATTAGAGCCATAATGGAGACTAGACATCTACCACTATCAGATTAAGAGCCAAAAGGGAGTCTAGACATGTACCACCCCACTACCACTATCAGATTAGAGCCATAAAGGAGACTACCCTATCAGATTAGAGCCATAAGGGAGACTAGACATCTCCCACCCCACTACCACTATCAGATTAGAACCATAAGGGAGACTAAACATCTACCACCCAATTATCAGATTAGAGACATAAGGGAGTCTAGACATGTCCCACCATCCTACCACTATCAGATTAGAGCCATAAAGGAGACTAGACATCTCCCACCCCACTACCACTATCAGATTAGAGCCAATAAGGGAGTCTACACATGTACCATCCCACGACCACTATCAGATTAGAGCCAGAAAGGAGACTAGACATCTCCCACCCCACTACCACTATCATATTAGAGACATAAGGGAGACTAGACATCTACCACCCCACTACCACTATCAGATTAGAGCCATAATGGAGACTAGACATCTATCACCCCACTACCACTATCATATTAGAACCATAAGGGAGACTAGACATCTACCACTATAAGATTAGAGCCATTAAGGAGACTGGACATCTACAACAGACTATCAAATTAGAGCCATAAAGGAGACTAGACATCCACCACCCCACTACCACTATCAGATTAGAGCCATAATGGAGACTAGACATCTACCACTCCACTACCAGATTAGAGCCATAAGGGAGACTAGACATCTACCACACAACTAACAAATTAGAGCCATAAAGGTGACTAGACATCGACCACTATCAGATTAGAGCCATAAGGGAGTCTAGACATGTACCACCCCACGACCACTATCAGATTAGAGCCATAATGGAGACTAGACATCTATCACCCCACTACCACTATCAGATTAGAGCTATAAGGGAGACTAGACATCTACCACTATCAGATTAGAGCTATAAGGGAGACTAGGCATCTACCCCCCCACACTATCCCTATGAGATTAGAGCCATGAAGGAGACATTTTTCACCCCACTACCACTATCAGATTAGAACCATAAGGGAGACTAAACATCTACCACCCCACTATCAGATTAGAGACAAAAAGGAGACTATACATCTATCAGCCCACTTTCAGATTAGAACCATAAGGGAGGCTAGACATCTACCACTATCAGATTAGAGCCATATAGGAGACTAGACATCTACAACAGACTATCAAATTAGAGCCATAAAGGAGACTAAACATCTACCACTATCAGATTAGAGACATACATGAGACTACCACTATCAGATTAGAGCCAAAAGGGATACTAGACATCTACCAACCCCACTACCACTATCAGATTAGAGTCAAAAGGGAGCCTAGACATCTACCACCCAACAATCACTATCAGATCAGAGCCATAAAGGAAACTGGACATCTACCACTTGCAGATTAGAGCCATAAAGGAGACTACCCCTATCAGATTAGAGCCATAAGGGAGACTAGACATCTCCCACCCCACTACCACTATCAGATTAGAGCCATAAGGGAGCCTAGACATCTACCACCCCACGACCACTATCAGATTAAAGCCATAAGGGAGTGTAGACATCTCCCACCCCACTACCACAATCAGATTAGAGCCATAAAGGAGACTAGACATCTACCAATATCAGATTAGAGCCATAAGGGAGCATAGACATCTACCAACCTACAATCACTATCAGATTAGAGCCATAAAGGAGACTACCACTATCAGATTAGAGCCATAAGGGAGTCTAGACATGTACCACCCCACAACCACTATCAGATTAGAGCCATAAGGGAGTCTAGACATGTACCACTCCACGACCACTATCAGATTACAGCCATAAGGGAGGAAAGACATCTCCCACCCCACTACCACTATCAGATTAGAGCCATAAGGGAGCCTAGACATCTACCACCCTAAAATCACTATCAGATTAGAGCCATAATGGAGACTAGACATCTACCACTATCAGATTAGAGCCATAAAGGAGACTACCACTATCAGATTAGAGCCATAAAGGAGACTAGGCATCTACCTCCCCACACTATCCCTATGAGATTAGAGCCATGAAGGAGACATTTTTCACCCCACTACCACTATCAGATTATATCCATAAAAGGGACTAGAAATCTACCACGATCAGATTAGAGCCATAAAGGAGACTACCACTATCAGATTAGAGCCACAAGGGAGACTAGACATCTCCCACCCCACTACCACTATCAGATTAGAGCCATAAAGGAGACTAGACATCTACCACGATCAGATTAGAGTCATAAAGGAGACTACCACTATCAGATTAGAGCCATAAAGGAGACTACCACTATCAGATTAGAGCCATAAGGGAGACTAGACATCTCCCACCCCACTACCACTATCAGATTAGAGCCATAAAGGAGACTAGACATCTACCACCCCACTACCACTATCAGATTAGAGCCATAAAGGAGACTAGACATCTACCACTATCAGATTAGAGCCATAAAGGAGACAAGACATATCTCACCCCACTACCACTATCAGATTAGAGCGATACGGGAGACTAGACATCTACCACTATCAGATTAGAGCCATAAAGTAGACTACCACTATCAGATTAGAGCCATAAAGGAGGCTAGACATCTACCACTATCAGATTAGAGCCATAAGGGATTCTAGACATATACCACCCCATTACCGCTATCAGATTAGAGCCATAAAAGAGACTCGAAATCTACCACTATCAGATTAGAGCCATAAAGGAGACTTCCAATTTCAGATTAGAGCAATAAGGGAGACTAGACATCTACCACCCCACTACTACTATCAGATTAGAGCCATAAAGGACACTGGACATCTACCACTATCAGATTAGAGCCATAAAGGAGACTACCACTATCAGATTAGAGCCATAAAGGAGACTAGACATCTACCACCCCATTACCACTATCAGATTAGAGCCATAAAGGACTCTGGACATCTACCACTATCAGATTGGAGCCATAAAGGAGACTACCACTATCAGATTAGAGCCATAAAGGAGACTATCCCTATCAGATTAGAGCCATAAGGGAGACTAGACATCTCCCACCCCACTACCACTATCAGATTAGAGCCATAAGGGACTCTAGACATATACCACCCCACTACCGCTATCAGATTAGAGCCATAAAAGAGACTCGAAATCTACCACTATCAGATTAGAGCCATAAAGGAGACTGGGAATCTCCCACCCCCACTACCACTATCAGATTAGAGCCATAAGGGAGACTAGACATCTACCACCCCACTAGCACTATCAGATTAGATCCATAAAAGAGACTCGAAATCTACCACTATCAGATTAGAGCCATAAAGGTGACAACCACTCGACTACCACTACCAATCGAAATCTACCACTATATCTCAGATTAGAGCCATAAAGGAGACTGGACATCTCCCACCCCACTACCACTATCAGATTAAAGCCATAGTGGAGACTAGACATCTATCACCCCACTACCACTATCAGATTAGAGCCATAAGGGAGACTAGGAATCTACCCCCCTCCCCCACTATCGCTATAAGATTAGAGCCATGAAGGAGACATTTTTCACTCCACTACCACTATCAGATTAGAACCATAAGGGAGACTAAACATCTACGACCCCACTATCAGATTAGAGACAAAAAGGACACTGGACATCTACCACTATCAGATTAGAGCCATAAGGGAGCCTAGACATCTACCAACCTACAATCACTATCAGATTAGAGCCATAATGGAGACTAGACATCTACCACTATCAGATTAGAGCCATAAAGGAGCCTAGACATCTACCACCCTAAAATCACTATCAGATTAGAGCCATAATGGAGACTAGACATCTACCACTATCAGATTAGAGCCATAAGGGAGCATAGACATCTACCAACCTACAATCACTATCAGATTAGAGCCATAAAGGAGACTACCACTATCAGATTAGAGCCATAAGGGAGTCTACACATGTACCACCCCACGACCACTATCAGATTAGAGCCATAAGGGAGTCTAGACATGTACCACCCCACTACCACTATCAGATTAGAGCCATAAGGGAGCCTAGACATCTACCACCCTACAATCACTATCAGATTAGAGCCATAAAGGAGGCTAGACATCTACCACAATCAGATTAGAGCCATAAAGGAGACTAGACATCTCCCACCCCACTACCACTATCAGATTAGAGCCATAAAGGAGACTAGACATCTACCACGATCAGATTAGAGCCATAAAGGAGACTACCACTATCAGATTAGAGCAATAAAGGAGACTACCACTATCAGATTAGAGCCATAAAGGAGACTACCACTATCAGATTAGAGCCATAAGGGAGACTAGACATCTCCCACCCCACTACCACTATCAGATTAGAGCCATAAAGGAGACTAGACATCTATCACCCCACTACCACTATCAGAATTAGAGCAATAAAGGAGACTAGACATCTACCACTATCAGATTAGAGCCATAAGGGAGTCTACACATGTACCACCCCATGACCACTATCAGATTAGAGCCATAAGGAGACTAGACATCTACCACCCCACTACCACTATCAGATTAGAGCCATAAAGGAGACTAGACATCTACCAATATCAGATTAGAGCCATAAGGAGCATAGACATCTACCAACCTACAATCACTATCAGATTAGAGCCATAATGGAGACTAGACATCTACCACTATCAGATTAGAGCCATAAAGGAGACTACCACTATCAGATTAGAGCCACAAGGAGACTAGACATCTCCCACCCCACTACCACTATCAGATTAGAGCCATAAAGGAGACTACCACTATCAGATTAGAGCCATAAGGGAGTCTAGACATCTCCCACCCCACTACCACTATCAGATTAGAGCCATAAGGGAGCCTAGACATCTACCACCCCACGACCACTATCAGATTAAAGCCATAAGGGAGTGTAGACATCTCCCACCCCACTACCACAATCAGATTAGAGCCATAAAGGAGACTAGACATCTACCAATATCAGATTAGAGCCATAAGGGAGCATAGACATCTACCAACCTACAATCACTATCAGATTAGAGCCATAAAGGAGACTACCACTATCAGATTAGAGCCATAAGGGAGTCTAGACATGTACCACCCCACGACCACTATCAGATTAGAGCCATAAGGGAGTCTAGACATGTACCACTCCACGACCACTATCAGATTACAGCCATAAGGGAGGAAAGACATCTCCCACCCCACTACCACTATCAGATTAGAGCCATAAGGGAGCCTAGACATCTACCACCCTAAAATCACTATCAGATTAGAGCCATAATGGAGACTAGACATCTACCACTATCAGATTAGAGCCATAAAGGAGACTACCACTATCAGATTAGAGCCATAAAGGAGACTAGGCATCTACCTCCCCACACTATCCCTATGAGATTAGAGCCATGAAGGAGACATTTTTCACCCCACTACCACTATCAGATTATATCCATAAAAGGGACTAGAAATCTACCACTATCAGATTAGAGCCATAAAGGAGACTACCACTATCAGATTAGAGCCCTAAGGGAGTCTAGACATCTCCCACCCCACTACCACTATCAGATTAGAGCCATAAAGGAGACTAGACATCTACCACGATCAGATTAGAGCCATAAAGGAGACTACCACTATCAGATTAGAGCCATAAAGGAGACTACCACTATCAGATTAGAGCCATAAGGAGACTAGACATCTCCCACCCCACTACCACTATCAGATTAGAGCCATAAAGGAGAATAGACATCTACCACCCCACTACCACTATCAGATTAGAGCCATAAAGGAGACTAGACATCTACCACTATCAGATTAGAGCCATAAAGGAGACAAGACATATCTCACCCCACTACCACTCAGATTAGAGCGATACGGGAGACTAGACATCTACCACTATCAGATTAGAGCCATAAAGTAGACTACCACTATCAGATTAGAGCCATAAAGGAGACTAGACATCTACCACCCCACTACCACTATCAGATTAGAGCCATAAAGGAGGCTAGACATCTACCACTATCAGATTAGAGCCATAAGGGATTCTAGACATATACCACCCCATTACCGCTATCAGATTAGAGCCATAAAGGAGACTACCAGTATCAGATTAGAGCCATAAAGGAGACTAGACATCTACCACTATCAGATTAGAGCCATAAAGGAGACTACCACTATCAGATTAGAGCCATAAGGGAGTCTAGACATCTCCCACCCCACTACCACTATCAGATTAGAGCCAAAAGGGAGCCTAGACATCTACCACCCCACGACCACTATCAGATTAAAGCCATAAGGGAGTCTAGACATCTCCCACCCCACTACCACAATCAGATTAGAGCCATAAAGGAGACTAGACATCTACCAATATCAGATTAGAGCCATAAGGGAGCATAGACATCTACCAACCTACAATCACTTTCAGATTAGAGCCATAAAGGAGACTACCACTATCAGATTAGAGCCATAAGGGAGTCTAGACATGTACCACCCCACTACCACTATCAGATTAGAGCCATAAGGGAGCCTAGACATCTACCACCCTAAAATCACTATCAGATTAGAGCCATAATGGAGACTAGACATCTACCACTATCAGATTAGAGCCATAAAGGAGACTACCACTATCAGATTAGAGCCATAAAGGAGACTAGACATCTACCACGATCAGATTAGAGTCATAAAGGAGACTACCACTATCAGATTAGAGCCATAAAGGAGACTACCACTATCAGATTAGAGCCATAAGGGAGACTACCACTATCAGATTAGAGCCATAAGGGAGACTAGACATCTACCACCCCACTACCACTATCAGATTAGAGCCATAAAGGAGACTAGACATCTACCACTATCAGATTAGAGCCGTAGGGGAGCATAGACATCTACCAACCTACAATCACTATCAGATTAGAGCCATAATGGAGAATAGAGATCTCCCACTATTAGATTAGAGCCATAAAGGAGACTACCACTATCAGATTAGAGCCACAAGGGAGACTAGACATCTCCCACCCCACTACCACTATCAGATTAGAGCCATAAAGGAGACTACCACTATCAGATTAGAGCCATAAGGAGTCTAGACATCTCCCACCCCACTACCACTATCAGATTAGAGCCATAAGGAGCCTAGACATCTACCACCCCACGACCACTATCAGATTAAAGCCATAAGGGAGTGTAGACATCTCCCACCCCACTACCACAATCAGATTAGAGCCATAAAGGAGACTAGACATCTACCAATATCAGATTAGAGCCATAAGGGAGCATAGACATCTACCAACCTACAATCACTATCAGATTAGAGCCATAAAGGAGACTACCACTATCAGATTAGAGCCATAAGGAGTCTAGACATGTACCACCCCACGACCACTATCAGATTAGAGCCATAAGGGAGTCTAGACATGTACCACCCCACGACCACTATCAGATTACAGCCATAAGGGAGGAAAGACATCTCCCACCCCACTACCACTATCAGATTAGAGCCATAAGGAGCCTAGACATCTACCACCCTAAAATCACTATCAGATTAGAGCCATAATGGAGACTAGACATCTACCACTATCAGATTAGAGCCATAAAGGAGACTACCACTATCAGATTAGAGCCATAAAGGAGACTAGGCATCTACCTCCCCACACTATCCCTATGAGATTAGAGCCATGAAGGAGACATTTTTCACCCCACTACCACTATCAGATTATATCCATAAAAGGGACTAGAAATCTACCACTATCAGATTAGAGCCATAAAGGAGACTACCACTATCAGATTAGAGCCCTAAGGGAGTCTAGACATCTCCCACCCCACTACCACATCAGATTAGAGCCATAAAGGAGACTAGACATCTACCACGATCAGATTAGAGCCATAAAGGAGACTACCACTATCAGATTAGAGCCATAAAGGAGACTACCACTATCAGATTAGAGCCATAAGGGAGACTAGACATCTCCCACCCCACTACCACTATCAGATTAGAGCCATAAAGGAGACTAGACATCTACCACCCCACTACCACTATCAGATTAGAGCCATAAAGGAGACTAGACATCTACCACTATCAGATTAGAGCCATAAAGGAGACAAGACATATCTCACCCCACTACCACTATCAGATTAGAGCGATACGGGAGACTAGACATCTACCACTATCAGATTAGAGCCATAAAGTAGACTACCACTATCAGATTAGAGCCATAAAGGAGACTAGACATCTACCACCCCACTACCACTATCAGATTAGAGCCATAAAGGAGGCTAGACATCTACCACTATCAGATTAGAGCCATAAGGGATTCTAGACATATACCACCCCATTACCGCTATCAGATTAGAGCCATAAAGGAGACTACCAGTATCAGATTAGAGCCATAAAGGAGACTAGACATCTACCACTATCAGATTAGAGCCATAAAGGAGACTACCACTATCAGATTAGAGCCATAAGGAGTCTAGACATCTCCCACCCCACTACCACTATCAGATTAGAGCCAAAAGGGAGCCTAGACATCTACCACCCCACGACCACTATCAGATTAAAGCCATAAGGAGTCTAGACATCTCCCACCCCACTACCACAATCAGATTAGAGCCATAAAGGAGACTAGACATCTACCAATATCAGATTAGAGCCATAAGGGAGCATAGACATCTACCAACCTACAATCACTTTCAGATTAGAGCCATAAAGGAGACTACCACTATCAGATTAGAGCCATAAGGGAGTCTAGACATGTACCACCCCACTACCACTATCAGATTAGAGCCATAAGGGAGCCTAGACATCTACCACCCTACAATCACTATCAGATTAGAGCCATAAAGGAGGCTAGACATCTACCACAATCAGATTAGAGCCATAAAGGAGACTAGACATCTCCCACCCCACTACCACTATCAGATTAGAGCCATAAAGGAGACTAGACATCTACCACGATCAGATTAGAGCCATAAAGGAGACTACCACTATCAGATTAGAGCCATAAAGGAGACTACCACTATCAGATTAGAGCCATAAAGGAGACTACCACTATCAGATTAGAGCCATAAGGGAGACTAGACATCTCCCACCCCACTACCACTATCAGATTAGAGCCATAAAGGAGACTAGACATCTATCACCCCACTACCACTACCAGAATTAGAGCAATAAAGGAGACTAGACATCTACCACTATCAGATTAGAGCCATAAGGGAGTCTAGACATGTACCACCCCATGACCACTATCAGATTAGAGCCATAAGGGAGACTAGACATCTACCACCCCACTACCACTATCAGATTAGAGCCATAAAGGAGACTAGACATCTACCAATATCAGATTAGAGCCATAAGGGAGCATAGACATCTACCAACCTACAATCACTATCAGATTAGAGCCATAATGGAGACTAGACATCTACCACTATCAGATTAGAGCCATAAAGGAGACTACCACTATCAGATTAGAGCCACAAGGGAGACTAGACATCTCCCACCCCACTACCACTATCAGATTAGAGCCATAAAGGAGACTACCACTATCAGATTAGAGCCATAAGGAGTCTAGACATCTCCCACCCCACTACCACTATCAGATTAGAGCCATAAGGAGCCTAGACATCTACCACCCCACGACCACTATCAGATTAAAGCCATAAGGGAGTCTAGACATCTCCCACCCCACTACCACAATCAGATTAGAGCCATAAAGGAGACTTGACATCTACCAATATCAGATTAGAGCCATAAGGGAGCATAGACATCTACCAACCTACAATCACTTTCAGATTAGAGCCATAAAGGAGACTACCACTATCAGATTAGAGCCATAAGGGAGTCTAGACATGTACCTCCCCACGACCACTATCAGATTAGAGCCATATGGGAGTCTAGACATGTACCACCACACGACCCCTATCAGATTACAGCCATAAGGGAGGAAAGACATCTCCCACCCCACTACCACTATCAGATTAGAGCCATAAGGGAGCCTAGACATCTACCACCCTAAAATCACTATCAGATTAGAGCCATAATGGAGACTAGACATCTACCACTATCAGATTAGAGCCATAAAGGAGACTACCACTATCAGATTAGAGCCACAAGGGAGACTAGACATCTCCCACCCCACTACCACTATCAGATTAGAGCCATAAAGGAGACTACCACTATCAGATTAGAGCCCTAAGGGAGTCTAGACATCTCCCACCCCACTACCACTATCAGATTAGAGCCATAAAGGAGACTAGACATCTACCACGATCAGATTAGAGCCATAAAGGAGACTACCACTATCAGATTAGAGCCATAAAGGAGACTACCACTATCAGATTAGAGCCATAAGGGAGACTAGACATCTCCCACCCCACTACCACTATCAGATTAGAGCCATAAAGGAGACTAGACATCTACCACCCCACTACCACTATCAGATTAGAGCCATAAAGGAGACTAGACATCTACCACTATCAGATTAGAGCCATAAAGGAGACAAGACATATCTCACCCCACTACCACTATCAGATTAGAGCGATACGGGAGACTAGACATCTACCACTATCAGATTAGAGCCATAAAGTAGACTACCACTATCACATTAGAGCCATAAAGGAGACTAGACATCTACCACCCCACTACCACTATCAGATTAGAGCCATAAAGGAGGCTAGACATCTACCACTATCAGATTAGAGCCATAAGGGATTCTAGACATATACCACCCCATTACCGCTATCAGATTAGAGCCATAAAAGAGACTCGAAATCTACCACTATCAGATTAGAGCCATAAAGGAGACTTCCAATTTCAGATTAGAGCAATAAGGGAGACTAGACATCTACCACCCCACTACTACTATCAGATTAGAGCCATAAAGGACACTGGACATCTACCACTATCAGATTAGAGCCATAAAGGAGACTACCACTATCAGATTAGAGCCATAAAGGAGACTAGACATCTACCACCCCATTACCACTATCAGATTAGAGCCATAAAGGACTCTGGACATCTACCACTATCAGATTGGAGCCATAAAGGAGACTACCACTATCAGATTAGAGCCATAAAGGAGACTATCCCTATCAGATTAGAGCCATAAGGAGACTAGACATCTCCCACCCCACTACCACTATCAGATTAGAGCCATAAGGGACTCTAGACATATACCACCCCACTACCGCTATCAGATTAGAGCCATAAAAGAGACTCGAAATCTACCACTATCAGATTAGAGCCATAAAGGAGACTACCACTATCAGATTAGAACCATAAAGGAGACTGGGAATCTCCCACCCCCACTACCACTATCAGATTAGAGCCATAAGGGAGACTAGACATCTACCACCCCACTAGCACTATCAGATTAGATCCATAAAAGAGACTCGAAATCTACCACTATCAGATTAGAGCCATAAAGGTGACAACCACTCGACTACCACTACCAATCGAAATCTACCACTATATCTCAGATTAGAGCCATAAAGGAGACTGGACATCTCCCACCCCACTACCACTATCAGATTAAAGCCATAAGGGACTCTAGACATATACCACCCCACGACCACTATCAGATTAGAGCCATAGTGGAGACTAGACATCTATCACCCCACTACCACTATCAGATTAGAGCCATAAGGGAGACTAGGAATCTACCCCCCTCCCCCACTATCCCTATAAGATTAGAGCCATGAAGGAGACATTTTTCACCCCACTACCACTATCAGATTAGAACCATAAGGGAGACTAAACATCTACGACCCCACTATCAGATTAGAGACAAAAAGGACACTGGACATCTACCACTATCAGATTAGAGCCATAAGGGAGCCTAGACATCTACCAACCTACAATCACTATCAGATTAGAGCCATAATGGAGACTAGACATCTACCACTATCAGATTAGAGCCATAAAGGAGACTACCACTATCAGATTAGAGCCATAAAGGAGACTAGGCATCTACCCCCCCACACTATCCCTATGAGATTAGAGCCATGAAGGAGACATTTTTCACCCCACTACCACTATCACATTATATCCATAAAAGAGACTAGAAATCTACCACGATCAGATTAGAGCCATAAAGGAGACTACCAGTATCAGATTAGAGCCATAAAGGAGACTAGACATCTACCACTATCAGATTAGAGCCATAAAGGAGACTACCACTATCAGATTAGAGCCATAAGGGAGTCTAGACATCTCCCACCCCACTACCACTATCAGATTAGAGCCATAAGGGAGCCTAGACATCTACCAACCCACGACCACTATCAGATTAAAGCCATAAGGGAGTCTAGACATCTCCCACCCCACTACCACAATCAGATTAGAGCCATAAAGGAGACTAGACATCTACCAATATCAGATTAGAGCCATAAGGGAGCATAGACATCTACCAACCTACAATCACTATCAGATTAGAGCCATAAAGGAGACTACCACTATCAGATTAGAGCCATAAGGGAGTCTAGACATGTACCACCCCACGACCCCTATCAGATTACAGCCATAAGGGAGGAAAGACATCACCCACCCCACTACCACAATCAGATTAGAGCCATAAAGGAGACAAGACATCTATCACCCCGCTAACACTATCAGATTAGAGCCATAAGGGAGTCTACACATGTACCACCCCACGACCACTATCAGATTAGAGCCATAAGGGAGTCTAGACATGTACCACCCCACTACCACTATCAGATTAGAGCCATAAGGAGCCTAGACATCTACCACCCTACAATCACTATCAGATTAGAGCCATAAAGGAGGCTAGACATCTACCACAATCAGATTAGAGCCATAAAGGAGACAAGACATATCTCACCCCACTACCACTATCAGATTAGAGCCATACTGGAGACTAGACATCTACCACTATCAGATTAGAGCCATAAAGGAGACTACCACTATCAGATTAGAGCCATAAAGGAGACTACCACTATCAGATTAGAGCCATAAAGGAGACTACCACTATCAGATTAGAGCCATAAGGGAGACTAGACATCTCCCACCCCACTACCACTATCAGATTAGAGCCATAAAGGAGACTAGACATCTACCACTATCAGATTAGAGCCATAAGGGAGTCTAGACATGTACCACCCCATGACCAATATCAGATTAGAGCCATAAGGGAGCATAGACATCTACCAACCTACAACCACTATCAGATTAGAGCCATAAAGGAGACTAGACATCTACCAATATCAGATTAGAGCCATAAGGGAGCATAGACATCTACCAACCTACAATCACTATCAGATTAGAGCCATAATGGAGACTAGACATCTACCACTATCAGATTAGAGCCATAAAGGAGACTACCACTATCAGATTAGAGCCACAAGGGAGACTAGACATCTCCCACCCCACTACCACTATCAGATTAGAGCCATA
This sequence comes from Oncorhynchus tshawytscha, assembly GCF_018296145.1. NCBI lineage: Eukaryota > Metazoa > Chordata > Actinopteri > Salmoniformes > Salmonidae > Oncorhynchus > Oncorhynchus tshawytscha. The sequence goes on from NW_024609143.1 coordinate 43,471, forward strand.
AAGGAGACTACCACTATCAGATTAGAGCCATAAGGGAGTCTAGACATCTCCCACCCCACTACCACTATCAGATTAGAGCCATAAGGGAGCCTAGACATCTACCACCCCACGACCACTATCAGATTAAAGCCATAAGGGAGTGTAGACATCTCCCACCCCACTACCACAATCAGATTAGAGCCATAAAGGAGACTAGACATCTACCAATATCAGATTAGAGCCATAAGGGAGCATAGACATCTACCAACCTACAATCACTATCAGATTAGAGCCATAAAGGAGACTACCACTATCAGATTAGAGCCATAAGGGAGTCTAGACATGTACCACCCACGACCACTATCAGATTAGAGCCATAAGGAGTCTAGACATGTACCACCCCACGACCACTATCAGATTACAGCCATAAGGGAGGAAAGACATCTCCCACCCCACTACCACTATCAGATTAGAGCCATAAGGGAGCCTAGACATCTACCACCCTACAATCACTATCAGATTAGAGCCATAATGGAGACTAGACATCTACCACTATCAGATTAGAGCCATAAAGGAGACTACCACTATCAGATTAGAGCCATAAAGGAGACTAGGCATCTACCTCCCCACACTATCCCTATGAGATTAGAGCCATGAAGGAGACATTTTTCACCCCACTACCACTATCAGATTATATCCATAAAAGAGACTAGAAATCTACCACGATCAGATTAGAGCCATAAAGGAGACTACCACTATCAGATTAGAGCCACAAGGGAGACTAGACATCTCCCACCCCACTACCACTATCAGATTAGAGCCATAAAGGAGACTACCACTATCAGATTAGAGCCCTAAGGGAGTCTAGACATCTCCCACCCCACTACCACTATCAGATTAGAGCCATAAAGGAGACTAGACATCTACACGATCAGATTAGAGCCATAAAGGAGACTACCACTATCAGATTAGAGCCATAAAGGAGACTACCATTATCAGATTAGAGCCATAAGGAGACTAGACATCTCCCACCCCACTACCACTATCAGATTAGAGCCATAAAGGAGACTAGACATCTACCACCCCACTACCACTATCAGATTAGAGCCATAAAGGAGACTAGACATCTACCACTATCAGATTAGAGCCATAAAGGAGACAAGACATATCTCACCCCACTACCACTATCAGATTAGAGCGATACGGGAGACTAGACATCTACCACTATCAGATTAGAGCCATAAAGTAGACTACCACTATCAGATTAGAGCCATAAAGGAGACTACCACTATCATATTAGAGCCATAAGGGAGCCTAGACATCTCCCACCCCACTACCACAATCAGATTAGAGCCATAAAGGAGACTAGACATATCTCACCCCACTACCACTATCAGATTAGAGCCATAAAGGAGACTAGACATATCTCACCCCACTACCACTATCAGATTAGAGCAATAAAGGAGACTAGACATCTAACACCCCGCTACCACTATCAGATTAGAGCCATAAAGGAGACTAGACATCTACCACTATCAGATCAGAGCCATAAAGGAGACTACCACTATCAGATTAGAGCCATAAAGGAGACTAGACATCTCCCACCCCACTACTACTATCAGATTAGAGCCATAAGGGAGTATAGACATGTACCACCCACTACCACTATCAGATTAGAGCCATTAAGGAGACTACCACAATCAGATTAGAGCCATAAGGGAGACTAGACATCTCCCAACCCACTACCACTACCAGATTAGAGCCATAAAGGAAACTACCACAATCAGATTAGAGCCATAAAGGAGACAAGACATATCTCACCCCACTACCACTATCAGATTAGAGCCATAAGGGAGACTAGACATCTACCACTATCAGATTAGAGCCATAAAGGAGACTACCACTATCATATTGGAGCCATAAGGGAGCCTAGACATCTCCCACCCTACTACCACTATCAGATTAGAGCCATAAAGGAGACTAGACATCTACCACTATCAGATTAGAGCCATAAAGGAGACAAGACATATCTCACCCCACTACCACTATCAGATTAGAGCCATACGGGAGACTAGACATCTACCACTATCAGATTAGAGCCATAAAGGAGACTACCACTATCAGATTAGAGCCATAAAGGAGACTACCACTATCATATTAGAGCCATAAGGGAGCCTAGACATCTCCCACCCCACTACCACTATCAGATTAGAGCCATAAGGGAGTCTAGACATGTACCACCCCACTACCACTATCAGATTAGAGCCATAAAGGAGACTACCACAATCAGATTAGAGCCATAAAGGAGACAAGACATATCTCACCCCACTACCACTATCAGATTAGAGCCATAAGGGAGACTAGACATCTACCACTATCAGATTAAAGCCATAAAGGAGACTACCACTATCATATTAGAGCCATAAGGGAGCCTAGACATCTCCCACCCCACTACCACTATCAGATTAGAGCCATAAAGGAGACTAGACATATCTCACCCCACTACCACTATCAGATTAGAGCCATAAGGGAGACTAGACATCTAACACCCCGCTACCACTATCAGATTAGAGCCATAAAGGAGACTAGACATCTACCACCATCAGATTAGAGCCATAATGGAGACTACCACTATAATATTAGAGCCATAAGGGAGCCTAGACATCTCCCACCCCACTACCACTATCAGATTAGAGCCATAAAGGAGACTAGACATATCTCACCCCACTACCACTATCAGATTAGAGCCATAAAGGAGACTAGACATCTACCAATATCAGATTAGAGCCATAAAGGAGACTAGACATCTCCCACCCCACTACCACTATCAGATTAGAGCCATAAGGGAGACTAGACATCTCCCACCCCACTACCACTATCAGATTAGAGCCATAAGGGAGACTAGACATCTACCACACAACTATCAAATTAGAGCCATAAAGGTGACTAGACATCTACCACAATCTGATTAGAGCCATAAGGGAGACTAGACATCTCCCACCCCACTACCACTATCAGATTAGAGCCATAAAGGAGCCTTCCACAATCAGATTAGAGCCATAAAGGAGACAAGACATATCTCACCCCACTACCACTATCAGATTAGAGCCATAAGGGAGACTAGACATCTACCACTATCAGATTAGAGCCATAAAGGAGACTACCACTATCAGATTAGAGCCATAAAGGAGACTAGACATCTCCCACCCCACTACCACTATCAGATTAGAGCCATAAGGGAGTCTAGACATGTACCACCCCACTACCACTATCAGATTAGAGCCATAAAGGAGACTACCACTATCATATTAGAGCCATAAGGCAGCCTAGACATCTCCCACCCCACTACCACTATCAGATTAGAGCCATAAAGGAGACTAGACATATCTCACCCCACTACCACTATCAGATTAGAGCCATAAAGGAGACTAGACATCTACCAGCCCACTACCACTATCAGATAAGAGCCATAAAGGAGACTAGACATCTACCACTATCAGATTAGAGCCATAAAGGAGACAAGACATATCTCACCCCACTACCACTATCAGATTAGAGCCATAAAGGAGACTAGACATCTACCAGCCCACTACCACTATCAGATTAGAGCCATACGGGAGACTAGACATCTACCACTATCAGATTAGAGCCATAAAGGAGACTACCACTATCAGATTAGAGCCATAAAGGAGACTACCACTATCATATTAGAGCCATAAGGGAGCCTAGACATCTCCCACCCCACTACCACTATCAGATTAGAGCCATAAAGGAGACTAGACATATCTCACCCCACTACCACTATCAGATTAGAGCAATAAAGGAGACTAGACATCTAACACCCCGCTACCACTATCAGATTAGAGCCAAAAAGGAGACTAGACATCTACCACTATCAGATCAGAGCCATAAAGGAGACTACCACGATAAGATTAGAGCCATAAGGGAGACTAGACATCTCCCACCCCACTACCACTATCAGATTAGAGCCATAAAGGAGACTAGACATCTACCACCCCACTACCACTATCAGATTAGAGCCATAAAGGAGACTAGACATATCTCACCCCACTACCACTATCAGATTAGAGCCATACGGGAGACTAGACATCTACCACTATCAGATTAGAGCCATAAAGGAGACTACCACTATCAGATTAGAGCCATAAAGGAGACTAGACATCTCCCACCCCACTACCACTATCAGATTAGAGCCATAAGGGAGTCTAGACATGTACCACCCCACTACCACTATCAGATTAGAGCCATAAAGGAGACTACCACAATCAGATTAGAGCCATAAGGGAGACTAGACATCTCCCACCACACTACCACTATCAGATTAGACCCATAAAGGAGACCAGACATATCGGGAGACTAGACATCTACCACTATCAGATTAAAGCCATAAAGGAGACTACCACTATCATATTAGAGCCATAAGGGAGCCTAGACATCTCCCACCCCACTACCACTATCAGATTAGAGCCATAAAGGAGACTAGACATCTACCACTATCAGATTAGAGCCATAAAGGAGACAAGACATATCTCACCCCACTACCACTATCAGATTAGAGCCATACGCGAGACTAGACATCTACCACTATCAGATTAGAGCCATAAAGGAGACTACCACTATCAGATTAGAGCCATAAGGGAGCCTAGACATCTCCCACCCCACTGCCACTATCAGATTAGAGCCATAAAGGAGACTAGACATATCTCACCCCACTACCACTATCAGATTAGAGCCATAAAGGAGACTAGACATATCTCACCCCGCTACCACTATCAGATTAGAGCCATAAAGGAGACTAGACATCTACCACTATCAGATTAGAGCCATAAAGGAGACAAGACATATCTCACCCCACTACCACTATCAGATTAGAGTCATACGGGAGACTAGACATCTACCACTATCAGATTAGAGCCATAAGGGAGTCTAGACATGTACCACCCCACTACCACTATCAGATTAGAGCCATAAAGGAGACTACCACGATAAGATTAGAGCCATAAGGGAGACTAGACATCTCCCACCGCACTACCACTATCAGATTAGAGCCATAAAGGAGACTAGACATATCTCACCCCACTACCACTATCAGATTAGAGCAATAAAGGAGACTAGACATCTAACACCCCGCTACCACTATCAGATTAGAGCCATAAAGGAGATTTGACATATCTCACCCCACTACCACTATCAGATTAGAGCAATAAAGGAGACTAGACATCTAACACCCCGCTACCACTATCAGATCAGAGCCATAAAGGAGACTACCACGATAAGATTAGAGCCATAAGGGAGACTAGATATCTCCCACCCCACTACCACTATCAGATTAGAGCCATAAAGGAGACTAGACATCTACCACCCCACTACCACTATCAGATTAGAGCCATAAAGGAGACTAGACATCTACCACTATCAGATTAGAGCCATAAAGGAGACAAGACATATCTCACCCCACTACCACTATCAGATTAGAGCCATACGGGAGACTAGACATCTACCACTATCAGATTAGAGCCATAAAGGAGACTACCACTATCAGATTAGAGCCATAAAGGAGACTAGACATCTCCCACCCCACTACCACTATCAGATTAGAGCCATAAGGGAGTCTAGACATGTACCACCCCACTACCACTATCAGATTAGAGCCATAAGGGAGACTAGACATCTACCACTATCAGATTAGAGCCATAAAGGAGACTACCACTATCATATTGGAGCCATAAGGGAGCCTAGACATCTCCCACCCCACTACCACTATCAGATTAGAGCCATAAAGGAGACTAGACATCTACCACTATCAGATTAGAGCCATAAAGGAGACAAGACATATCTCACCCCACTACCACTATCAGATTAGAGCCATACGGGAGACTAGACATCTACCACTATCAGATTAGAGCCATAAAGGAGACTACCACTATCAGATTAGAGCCATAAAGGAGACTACAACTATCATATTAGAGCCATAAGGGAGCCTAGACATCTACCAACCTACAATCACTATCAGATTAGAGCCATAAAGGAGGCTAGAAATCTACCACTATCAGATTAGAGCCATAATGGAGACTAGACATATCTCACCCCACTACCACTATCAGATTAGAGCAATAAAGGAGACTAGACATCTAACACCCCGCTACCACTATCAGATTAGAGCCATAAAGGAGATTTGACATATCTCACCCCACTACCACTATCAGATTAGAGCAATAAAGGAGACTAGACATCTAACACCCCGCTACCACTATCAGATCAGAGCCATAAAGGAGACTACCACGATAAGATTAGAGCCATAAGGAGACTAGACATCTCCCACCCCACTACCACTATCAGATTAGAGCCATAAAGGAGACTAGACATCTACCACCCCACTACCACTATCAGATTAGAGCCATAAAGGAGACTAGACATCTACCACTATCAGATTAGAGCCATAAAGGAGACAAGACATATCTCACCCCACTACCACTATCAGATTAGAGCCATAAGGGAGACTAGACATCTACCACTATCAGATTAGAGCCATAAAGGAGACTACCACTATCAGATTAGAGCCATAAAGGAGACTAGACATCTCCCACCCCACTACCACTATCAGATTAGAGCCATAAGGGAGTCTAGACATCTCCCACCCCACTACCACTATCAGATTAGAGCCATAAAGGAGACTAGACATCTACCACTATCAGATTAGAGCCATAAAGGAGACTACCACTATCATATTAGAGCCATAAGGGAGCCTAGACATCTCCCACCCCACTACCACTATCAGATTAGAGCCATAAAGGAGACTAGACATCTACCACTATCAGATTTGAGCCATAAAGGAGACAAGACATATCTCACCCCACTACCACTATCAGATTAGAGCCATACGGGAGACTAGACATCTACCACTATCAGATTAGAGCCATAAAGGAGACTACCACTATCAGATTAGAGCCATAAAGGAGACTACCACTATCATATTAGAGCCATAAGGGAGCCTAGACATCTCCCACCCCACTGCCACTATCAGATTAGAGCCATAAAGGAGACTAGACATATCTCACCCCACTACCACTATCAGATTAGAGCCATAAAGGAGACTAGACATATCTCACCCCACTACCACTATCAGATTAGAGCAATAAAGGAGACTAGACATCTAACACCCCGCTACCACTATCAGATTAGAGCCATAAAGGAGACTAGACATCTACCACTATCAGATCAGAGCCATAAAGGAGACTACCACTATAAGATTAGAGCCATAAGGGAGACTAGACATCTCCCACCCCACTACCACTATCAGATTAGAGCCATAAAGGAGACTAGACATCTACCACCCCACTACCACTATCAGATTAGAGCCATAAAGGAGACTAGACATCTACCACTATCAGATTAGAGCCATAAAGGAGACAAGACATATCTCACCCCACTACCACTATCAGATTAGAGTCATACGGGAGACTAGACATCTACCACTATCAGATTAGAGCCATAAAGGAGACTACCACTATAAGATTAGAGCCATAAAGGAGACTAGACATCTCTCACCCCACTACCACTATCAGATTAGAGCCATAAGGGAGTCTAGACATGTACCACCCCACTACCACTATCAGATTAGAGCCATAAAGGAGACTACCACAATCAGATTAGAGCCATAAAGGAGACAAGACATATCTCACCCCACTACCACTATCAGATTAGAGCCATAAGGGAGACTAGACATCTACCACTATCAGATTAGAGCCATAAAGGAGACTACCACTATCAGATTAGAGCCATAAGGGAGCCTAGACATCTCCCACCCCACTACCACTATCAGATTAGAGCCATAAAGGAGACTAGACATATCTCACCCCACTACCACTATCAGATTAGAGCCATAAGGGAGACTAGACATCTAACACCCCGCTACCACTATCAGATTAGAGCCATAAAGGAGACTAGACATCTACCACTATCAGATCAGAGCCATAAAGGAGACTACCACTATAAGATTAGAGCCATAAGGGAGACTAGACATCTCCCACCCCACTACCACTATCAGATTAGAGCCATAAAGGAGACTAGACATCTACCACTATCAGATTAGAGCCATAAAGGAGACTATACATCTACCACTATCAGATTAGAGCCATAAAGGAGACTACCACTATCATATTAGAGCCATAAGGGAGCCTAGACATCTCCCACCCCACTACCACTATCAGATTAGAGCCATAAAGGAGACTAGACATATCTCACCCCACTACCACTATCAGATTAGAGCCATAAAGGAGACTAGACATCTACCACTATCAGATTAGAGCCATAAAGGAGACTAGACATCTCCCACCCCACTACCACTATCAGATTAGAGCCATAAGTGAGACTAGACATCTCCCACCCCACTACCACTATCAGATTAGAGCCATAAAGGAGACTAGACATCTATCACCCCACGACCACTATCAGATTAGAGCCATAAGGGAGACTAGACATCTACCAATATCAGATTAGAGCCATAAAGGAGACTAGACATCTCCCACCCCACTACCACAATCTGATTAGAGCCATAAGGGAGTCTAGACATGTACCACCCCACTACCACTATCAGATTAGAGCCATAAAGGAGACTTCCACAATCAGATTAGAGCCATAAAGGAGACAAGACATATCTCACCCCACTACCACTATCAGATTAGAGCCATAAGGAGACTAGACATCTACCACTATCTGATTAGAGCCATAAAGGAGACTACCACGATAAGATTAGAGCCATAAGGAGACTAGACATCTCCCACCGCACTACCACTATCAGATTAGAGCCATAAAGGAGACTAGACATCTCCCACCCCACTACCACTATCAGATTAGAGCCATAAAGGAGACTACCACAATCAGATTAGAGCCATAAGGGAGACTAGACATCTCCCACCCCACTACCACTATCAGATTAGAGCCATAAAGGAGACTACCACAATCAGATTAGAGCCATAAAGGAGACAAGACATATCTCACCCCACTACCACTATCAGATTAGAGCCATAAGGGAGACTAGACATCTACCACTATCAGATTAGAGCCATAAAGGAGGCTACCACTATCAGATTAGAGCCATAAGGGAGACTAGACATCTACCACTATCAGATTAGAGCCATAAAGGAGACTACCACAATCAGATTAGAGCCATAAAGGAGACTAGACATCTCTCACCCCACTACCACTATCAGATTAGAGCCATAAGGGAGACTAGACATCTCCCACCCCACTACTACTATCAGATTAGAGCCATAAAGGAGACTACCACTATCAGATTAGAGCCATAAGGGAGTCTAGACATGTACCACCCCACAACCACTATCAGATTAGAGCCATAAGGGAGCATAGACATCTACCAACCTACAATGACTATCAGATTAGAGCAATAATGGAGACTAGACATCTACCACTATCAGATTAGAGCCATAAAGGAGACTACCACTATCAGATTAGAGCCACAAGGGAGACTAGACGTCTCCCACCCCACTACCACTATAAGATTAGAGCCATAAAGGAGACTACCACTATCAGATTAGAGCCATAAGGAGTCTAGACATCTCCCACTCCACTACCACTATCAGATTAGAGCCATAAGGGAGCCTAGACATCTACCACAATACAATCACTATCAGATTAGAGCCATAAAGGAGGCTAGACATCTACCACTATCAGATTAGAGCCATAATGGAGACTAGACATCTACCACAATCAGATTAAAGCCATAAAGGAGACTAGACATCTCCCACCCCACTATCAGATTAGAGCCATAAGGGAGACCAGACATCTCCCACCCCACTACCACTATCAGATTAGAGCCATAAAGGAGACTAGACATCTCTCACCCCACTACCACTATCAGATAAGAGCCGTAAGGGACACTAAACATCTACCAACCCACTATCAGATTAGAGCCATAAAGGAGACTAGACATCTACCACCCCACTACCACTATCAGATTAGAGCCATAAAGGACACTAGACATCTACCACTATCAGATTAGAGCCATAAAGGAGACTACCACTATCAGATTAGAGCCGGGAGGGAGACTAGACATCTCCCACCCCACTACCACTATCAGATTAGAGCCATAAAGAAGACTAGACATCTCCCACCCCACTACCACTATCAGATTAGAGCAATAAAGGAGACTAGACATCTAACACCCCGCTACCACTATCAGATTAGAGCCATAATGGAGACTAGACATCTATCACCCCACTGCCACTATCAGATTAGATCGATAAAAGAGACTAGACATCTCCCACACCACCACCACTATCAGATTAGAGCCATAAGGGAGACTAGACATCTCCCACCCCACTACCACTATCAGATTAGAGCCATAAACGAGACTAGACATCTACCACCCCACTGCCACTATCAGATTAGATCCATAAGGGAGTCTAGACATGTACCACCCCACGACCACTATCAGATTACAGCCATAAGGGAGTCTAGACATGTACCACCCCACGACCACTATCAGATTACAGCCATAAGGGAGTCTAGACATGTACTACCCCACGACCACTATCAGATTAGAGCCATAAAGGAGATTACCACTATCAGATAAGAGCCATAAGGGAGACTAGACATCTCCCACCCCACTACCACTATCAGATTAGAGCCAAAAGGGAGCCTAGACATCTACCACGCCACTACCACTATCAGATTAGAGCCATAAGGAGCCTAGACATCTACCACCCTACAACCACTATCAGATTAGAGCCATAAGGGAGTCTAGACATGTACCACCCCACGACCACTATCAGATTACAGCCATAAAGGAGACTGGACATCTCCCACCCCACTACCACTATCAGATTAGAGCCATAAGGGAGACTAGACATCTACCACGCCACTACCACTATCAGATTAGAGCCAGAAGGGAGCCTAGACATCTACCACCCTATAATCACTATCAGATTAGAGCCATAAAGGTGGCTAGACATCTACCACTATCAGATTAGAGCCATAATGGAGACTCGACATCTATCACCCCACTACCACTATCAGATTAGAGCCATAAGGGAGACTAGATATCTACCACCCCACCCCACTACCACTATCAGATTAGATCCATAAAAGAGACTAGAAATCTACCACTATCAGATTAGAGCCATAAGGGAGCCTAGACATCTACCACCCTACAATCACTATCAGATTAGAGCCATAAAGGAGGCTAGACATCTACCACTTTCAGATAAGAGCCAAAATGGAGACTAGACATCTACTACCCCACTACCACTATCAGATTAGAGCCATAAAGGAGACTAGACATCTACCAATATCAGATTAGAGCCATAATGGAGACTAGACATCTATCACCCCACTTCCACTATCAGATTAGAGCTATAAGGGAGACTAGATATCTACACTATCAGATTAGAACCATACGGGAGACTAGGCATCTACCCCCCCCCACACTATCCCTATGAGATTAGAGCCATGAAGGAGACATTTTTCACCCCACTACCACTGTCAGATTAGGTCCATAAAAGAGACTAGAAATCTACCACGATCAGATTAGAGCCATAAAGGAGACTACCACGATCAGATTAGAGCCATAAATGAGACTAGACATCTACCACTATCAGATTAGAGCCATAAGGGAGTCTAGACATGAACCACCCCACGACCACTATCAGATTAGAGCCATAAAGGAGACTAGACATCTATCACCCCACGACCACTATCAGATTAGAGCCATAAGGGAGACTAGACATCTCCCAACCCACTACCACAATCAGATTAGAGCCATAAAGGAGAAAAGACATCTATCACCCCGCTAACACTATCAGATTAGAGCCATAAGGGAGTCTACACATGTACCACCCCACGACCACTATCAGATTAGAGCCATAAGGGAGTCTAGACATGTACCACCCCATGACCACTATCAGATTAGAGCCACGAAGGAGTCTAGACATGTACCACCCCACGACCACTATCAGATTAGAGCCAGAAGGGAGACTAGACATCTATCACCCCACTACCACTATCAGATTAGAGCCAATAAGGGAGTCTACAAATGTACCACCCCACGATCACTATCAGATTAGAGCCATAAGGAGACTAGGCATCTACCCCCCACACTATCCCTATAAGATTAGAGCCATGAAGGAGACATTTTTCACCCCACTACCACTATCAGATTAGATCCATAAAAGAGACTAGAAATCTACCACGATCAGATTAGAGCCATAAAGGAGACTACCACTATCAGATTAGAGCCATAAACGAGACTAGACATCTACCACTATCAGATTAGAGCCATAAGGGAGTCTAGACATGTACCACCCCACTACCACTATCAGATTAGAGCCATAAAGGAGACTTCCACAATCAGATTAGAGCCATAAAGGAGACAAGACATATCTCACCCCACTACCACTATCAGATTAGAGCCATAAGGGAGACTAGACATCTACCACTATCAGATTAGAGCCATAAAGGAGACTACCACGATAAGATTAGAGCCATAAGGGAGACTAGACATCTCCCACCGCACTACCACTATCAGATTAGAGCCATAAAGGAGACTAGACATCTACCACCCCACTACCACTATCAGATTAGAGCCATAAAGGAGACTACCACAATCAGATTAGAGCCATAAGGGAGACTAGACATCTCCCACCCCACTACCACTATCAGATTAGAGCCATAAAGGAGACTACCACAATCAGATTAGAGCCATAAAGGAGACAAGACATATCTCACCCCACTACCACTATCAGATTAGAGCCATAAGGGAGACTAGACATCTACCACTATCAGATTAGAGCCATAAAGGAGGCTACCACTATCAGATTAGAGCCATAAGGAGACTAGACATCTACCACTATCAGATTAGAGCCATAAAGGAGACTACCACAATCAGATTAGAGCCATAAAGGAGACTAGACATCTCTCACCCCACTACCACTATCAGATTAGAGCCATAAGGAGACTAGACATCTCCCACCCCACTACTACTATCAGATTAGAGCCATAAAGGAGACTACCACTATCAGATTAGAGCCATAAGGGAGTCTAGACATGTACCACCCCACAACCACTATCAGATTAGAGCCATAAAGGAGCATAGACATCTACCAACCTACAATGACTATCAGATTAGAGCAATAATGGAGACTAGACATCTACCACTATCAGATTAGAGCCATAAAGGAGACTACCACTATCAGATTAGAGCCACAAGGAGACTAGACGTCTCCCCTCCCCACTACCACTATAAGATTAGAGCCATAAAGGAGACTACCACTATCAGATTAGAGCCATAAGGGAGTCTAGACATCTCCCACCCCACTACCACTATCAGATTAGAGCCATAAGGGAGCCTAGACATCTACCACAATACAATCACTATCAGATTAGAGCCATAAAGGAGGCTAGACATCTACCACTATCAGATTAGAGCCATAATGGAGACTAGACATCTACCACAATCAGATTAAAGCCATAAAGGAGACTAGACATCTCCCACCCCACTATCAGATTAGAGCCATAAGGGAGACCAGACATCTCCCACCCCACTACCACTATCAGATTAGAGCCATAAAGGAGACTAGACATCTCTCACCCCACTACCACTATCAGATAAGAGCCGTAAGGGACACTAAACATCTACCAACCCACTATCAGATTAGAGCCATAAAGGAGACTAGACATCTACCACCCCACTACCACTATCAGATTAGAGCCATAAAGGACACTAGACATCTACCACTATCAGATTAGAGCCATAAAGGAGACTACCACTATCAGATTAGAGCCGGGAGGGAGACTAGACATCTCCCACCCCACTACCACTATCAGATTAGAGCCATAAAGAAGACTAGACATCTCCCACCCCACTACCACTATCAGATTAGAGCAATAAAGGAGACTAGACATCTAACACCCCGCTACCACTATCAGATTAGAGCCATAATGGAGACTAGACATCTATCACCCCACTGCCACTATCAGATTAGATCGATAAAAGAGACTAGATATCTCCCACACCACCACCACTATCAGATTAGAGCCATAAGGGAGACTAGACATCTCCCACCCCACTACCACTATCAGATTAGAGCCATAAACGAGACTAGACATCTACCACCCCACTGCCACTATCAGATTAGATCCATAAGGAGTCTAGACATGTACCACCCCACGACCACTATCAGATTAGAGCCATAAGGGAGTCTAGACATGTACCACCCCACGACCACTATCAGATTACAGCCATAAGGGAGTCTAGACATGTACTACCCCACGACCACTATCAGATTAGAGCCATAAAGGAGATTACCACTATCAGATAAGAGCCATAAGGGAGACTAGACATCTCCCACCCCACTACCACTATCAGATTAGAGCCAAAAGGGAGCCTAGACATCTACCACGCCACTACCACTATCAGATTAGAGCCATAAGGGAGCCTAGACATCTACCACCCTACAACCACTATCAGATTAGAGCCATAAGGGAGTCTAGACATGTACCACCCCACGACCACTATCAGATTACAGCCATAAAGGAGACTAGACATCTCCCACCCCACGACCACTATCAGATTAGAGCCAGAAGGGAGCCTAGACATCTACCACCCTATAATCACTATCAGATTAGAGCCATAAAGGTGGCTAGACATCTACCACTATCAGATTAGAGCCATAATGGAGACTCGACATCTATCACCCCACTACCACTATCAGATTAGAGCCATAAGGAGACTAGATATCTACCACCCCACCCCACTACCACTATCAGATTAGATCCATAAAAGAGACTAGAAATCTACCACTATCAGATTAGAGCCATAAGGAGCCTAGACATCTACCACCCTACAATCACTATCAGATTAGAGCCATAAAGGAGGCTAGACATCTACCACTTTCAGATAAGAGCCAAAATGGAGACTAGACATCTACTACCCCACTACCACTATCAGATTAGAGCCATAAAGGAGACTAGACATCTACCAATATCAGATTAGAGCCATAATGGAGACTAGACATCTATCACCCCACTTCCACTATCAGATTAGAGCTATAAGGGAGACTAGATATCTACACTATCAGATTAGAACCATACGGGAGACTAGGCATCTACCCCCCCCACACTATCCCTATGAGATTAGAGCCATGAAGGAGACATTTTTCACCCCACTACCACTGTCAGATTAGGTCCATAAAAGAGACTAGAAATCTACCACGATCAGATTAGAGCCATAAAGGAGACTACCACGATCAGATTAGAGCCATAAATGAGACTAGACATCTACCACTATCAGATTAGAGCCATAAGGGAGTCTAGACATGAACCACCCCACGACCACTATCAGATTAGAGCCATAAAGGAGACTAGACATCTATCACCCTTACGACCACTATCAGATTAGAGCCATAAGGGAGACTAGACATCTCCCAACCCACTACCACAATCAGATTAGAGCCATAAAGGAGAAAAGACATCTATCACCCCGCTAACACTATCAGATTAGAGCCATAAGGAGTCTACACATGTACCACCCCACGACCACTATCAGATTAGAGCCATAAGGGAGTCTAGACATGTACCACCCCATGACCACTATCAGATTAGAGCCACGAAGGAGTCTAGACATGTACCACCCCACGACCACTATCAGATTAGAGCCAGAAGGAGACTAGACATCTATCACCCCACTACCACTATCGGATTAGAGCCAATAAGGAGTCTACAAATGTACCACCCCACGATCACTATCAGATTAGAGCCATAAGGAGACTAGGCATCTACCCCCACACTATCCCTATAAGATTAGAGCCATGAAGGAGACATTTTCACCCCACTACCACTATCAGATTAGATCCATAAAAGAGACTAGAAATCTACCACGATCAGATTAGAGCCATAAAGGAGACTACCACTATCAGATTAGAGCCATAAACGAGACTAGACATCTACCACTATCAGATTAGAGCCATAAGGGAGTCTAGACATCTATCACCCCACGACCACTATCAGATTAGAGCCATAAAGGAGACTAGACATCTATCACCCCACGACCACTATCAGATTAGAGCCATAAGGGAGACTAGACATCTACCAATATCAGATTAGAGCCATAAAGGAGACTAGACATCTCCCACCCCACTACCACTATCAGATTAGAGCCACAAGGGAGACTAGACATCTCCCACCCCACTACCACTATCAGATTAGAGCCATAAAGGAGACTAGACATCTCTCACCCCACTACCACTATCAGATTAGAGCCATAAGGGAGACTAGACATCTACCACACAACTATCAAATTAGAGCCATAAAGGTGACTAGACATCTACCACAATCTAATTAGAGCCATAAGGGAGTCTAGACATGTACCACCCCACTACCACTATCAGATTAGAGCCATAAAGGAGACTACCACAATCAGATTAGAGCCATAAAGGAGACAAGACATATCTCACCCCACTACCACTATCAGATTAGAGCCATAAGGGAGACTAGACATCTACCACTATCAGATTAGAGCCATAAAGGAGACTACCACGATAAGATTAGAGCCATAAGGGAGACTAGACATCTCCCACCGCACTACCACTATCAGATTAGAGCCATAAAGGAGACTAGACATCTACCACACCACTACCACTATCAGATTAGAGCCATAAAGGAGACTAGACATCTACCACTATCAGATTAGAGCCATAAAGGAGACTAGACATATCTCACCCCACTACCACTATCAGATTAGAGCAATAAAGGAGACTAGACATCTAACACCCCGCTACCACTATCAGATTAGAGCCATAAAGGAGACTAGACATATCTCACCCCACTACCACTATCAGATTAGAGCAATAAAGGAGACTAGACATCTAACACCCCGCTACCACTATCAGATCAGAGCCATAAAGGAGACTACCACGATAAGATTAGAGCCATAAGGGAGACTAGACATCTCCCACCCCACTACCACTGTCAGATTAGAGCCATAAAGGAGACTAGACATCTACCACCCCACTACCACTATCAGATTAGAGCCATAAAGGAGACTAGACATCTACCATTATCAGATTAGAGCCATAAAGGAGACTACCACTATCAGATTAGAGCCATAAAGGAGACTAGACATCTACCACTATCAGATTAGAGCCATAAAGGAGACTACCACTATCAGATTAGAGCCATAAAGGAGACTAGACATCTCCCACCCCACTACCACTATCAGATTAGAGCCATAAGGGAGTCTAGACATGTACCACCCCAATACCACTATCAGATTGGAGCCATAAAGGAGACTACCACAATCAGATTAGAGCCATAAGGGAGACTAGACATCTCCCACCACACTACCACTATCAGATTAGAGCCATAAAGGAGACTACCACAATCAGATTAGAGCCATAAAGGAGACAAGACATATCTCACCCCACTACCACTATCAGATTAGAGCCATAAAGGAGACTAGACATCTACCACTATCAGATTAGAGCCATAAGGAGGCTACCACTATCAGATTAGAGCCATAAGGAGACTAGACATCTACCACTATCAGATTAGAGCCATAAAGGAGACTACCACAATCAGATTAGAGCCATAAAGGAGACTAGACATCTCTCACCCCACTACCACTATCAGATTAGAGCCATAAGGGAGACTAGACATCTCCCACCCCACTACTACTATCAGATTAGAGCCATAAAGGAGACTACCACTATCAGATTAGAGCCATAAGGGAGTCTAGACATGTACCACCCCACAACCACTATCAGATTAGAGCCATAAGGGAGCATAGACATCTACCAACCTACAATGACTATCAGATTAGAGCCATAATGGAGACTAGACATCTACCACTATCAGATTAGAGCCATAAAGGAGACTACCACTATCAGATTAGAGCCACAAGGGAGACTAGACGTCTCCCACCCCACTACCACTATAAGATTAGAGCCATAAAGGAGACTACCACTATCAGATTAGAGCCATAAGGGAGTCTAGACATCTCCCACCCCACTACCACTATCAGATTAGAGCCATAAGGGAGCCTAGACATCTACCACAATACAATCACTATCAGATTAGAGCCATAAAGGAGGCTAGACATCTACCACTATCAGATTAGAGCCATAATGGAGACTAGACATCTACCACAATCAGATTAGAGCCATAAAGGAGACTAGACATCTCCCACCCCACTATCAGATTAGAGCCATAAGGGAGACCAGACATCTCCCACCCCACTACCACTATCAGATTAGAGCCATAAAGGAGACTAGACATCTCTCACCCCACTACCACTATCAGATAAGAGCCGTAAGGGACACTAAACATCTACCAACCCACTATCAGATTAGAGCCATAAAGGAGACTAGACATCTACCACCCCACTACCACTATCAGATTAGAGCCATAAAGGACACTAGACATCTACCACTATCAGATTAGAGCCATAAAGGAGACTACCACTATCAGATTAGAGCCGGGAGGGAGACTAGACATCTCCCACCCCACTACCACTATCAGATTAGAGCCATAAAGGAGACTAGACATCTCCCACCCCACTACCACTATCAGATTAGAGCCATAATGGAGACTAGACATCTACCACTGTCAGATTAGAGCCATAATGGAGACTAGACATCTATCACCCCACTGCCACTATCAGATTAGATCGATAAAAGAGACTAGACATCTCCCACACCACCACCACTATCAGATTAGAGCCATAAAGGAGACTAGACATCTCCCACCCCACTACCACTATCAGATTAGAGCCATAAACGAGACTAGACATCTACCACCCCACGACCACTATCAGATTACAGCCATAAGGGAGTCTAGACATGTACCACCCCACGACCACTATCAGATTACAGCCATAAGGGAGTCTAGACATGTACTACCTCACGACCACTATCAGATTAGAGCCATAAAGGAGATTATCACTATCAGATAAGAGCCATAAGGGAGACTAGACATCTCCCACCCCACTACCACTATCAGATTAGAGCCAAAAGGGAGCCTAGACATCTACCACGCCACTACCACTATCAGATTAGAGCCATAAGGGAGCCTAGACATCTACCACCCTACAACCACTATCAGATTAGAGCCATAAGGGAGTCTAGACATGTACCACCCCACGACCACTATCAGATTACAGCCATAAAGGAGACTGGACATCTCCCACCCCACTACCACTATCAGATTAGAGCCATAAGGGAGACTAGACATCTACCACGCCACTACCACTATCAGATTAGAGCCATAAGGGAGCCTAGACATCTACCACCCTACAACCACTATCAGATTAGAGCCATAAACGTGGCTAGACATCTACCACTATCAGATTAGAGCCATAATGGAGACTAGACATCTAACACCCCACTACCACTATCAGATTAGAGCCTTAAGGGAGACTAGACATCTACCACCCCACCCCACTACCACTATCAGATTAGATCCATAAAAGAGACTAGAAATCTACCACTATCAGATTAGAGCCATAAGGGAGCCTAGACATCTACCACCCTACAATCACTATCAGATTAGAGCCATAAAGGAGGCTAGACATCTACCACTTTCAGATAAGAGCCAAAATGGAGACTAGACATCTACTACCCCACTACCACTATCACATTAGAGCCATAAGGGAGACTAGACATCTACCACCCCACTACCACTATCAGATTAGAGCCATAAAGGAGACTAGACATCTACCAATATCAGATTAGAGCCATAATGGAGACTAGACATCTATCACCCCACTTCCACTATCAGATTAGAGCTATAAGGGAGACTAGATATCTACACTATCAGATTAGAACCATACGGGAGACTAGGCATCTACCCCCCCCACACTATCCCTATGAGATTAGAGCCATGAAGGAGACATTTTTCACCCCACTACCACTATCAGATTAGATCCATAAAAGAGACTAGAAATCTACCACGATCAGATTAGAGCCATAAAGGAGACTACCACTATCAGATTAGAGCCATAAACGAGACTAGACATCTACCACTATCAGATTAGAGCCATAAGGGAGTCTAGACATCTATCACCCCACGACCACTATCAGATTAGAGCCATAAAGGAGACTAGACATCTATCACCCCACGACCACTATCAGATTAGAGCCATAAAGGAGACTAGACATCTCCCACCCCACTACCACAATCAGATTAGAGCCATAAAGGAGACAAGACATCTCCCACCCCACTACCACAATCAGATTAGAGCCATAAAGGAGACAAGACATCTATCACCCCGCTAACACTATCAGATTAGAGCCATAAGGGAGTCTACACATGTACCACCCCATGACCACTATCAGATTAGAGCCACGAGGGAGTCTAGACATGTACCACCCCACGACCACTATCAGATTAGAGCCATAAGGGAGTCTACACATGTACCACCCCATGACCACTATCAGATTAGAGCCACGAGGGAGTCTAGACATGTACCACCCCACGACCACTATCAGATTAGAGCCATAAGGGAGACTAGACATCTATCACCCCACTACCACTATCAGATTAGAGCCAATAAGGGAGTCTACAAATGTACCACCCCACGATCACTATCAGATTAGAGCCATAAGGGAGACTAGACATCTCCCACCCCGCTACCACTATCAGATTAGAGCCATAAGGGAGACTAGACATCTACCACTATCAGATTAGAGCCATAAGGGAGTCTAGACATGTACCACCCACGACCACTATCAGATTAGAGCCATAAGGGAGACTAGACATCTACCACCCCACTACCATTTTCAGATTAGAGCCATAAAGGAGACTAGACATATCTCACCCCACCACCACTATCAGATTAGAGCCACAAGGGAGACTAGACATCTACCACCCTACAATCACTATCAGATTAGAGCCATAAAGGAGACTATCACTATCAGATTAGAGCCATAAGGAGACTAGACATCTACAACAGACTATCAAATTAGAGCCATAAAGGAGGTTAGACATCTACCACTATCAGATTAGAGCCATAATGGAGACTAGACATCTACCACCCCACTACCACTATCAGATTAGAGCCATGAAGGAGACATGTTTCACCCCACTACCACTATCAGATTAGAGCCATAACGGAGACTAGACATCTACCACCCCACTACCACTATCAGATTAGAGCCATAAAGGAGACTAGACATCTACCACTATCAGATTAGAGCCATAGGGGAGCATAGAAAACTACCAACCTACAATCACTATCAGATTAGAGCCATAAAGGAGACTAGACATCTACCACTATCAGATTAGAGCCATAAAGGAGACTACCACTATCAGATTAGAGCCATAAGGGAGACTAGACATCTCCCACCCCGCTACCACTATCAGATTAGAGCCATAAGGGAGACTAGACATCTACCACTATCAGATTAGAGCCATAAGGGAGTCTAGACATGTACCACCCACGACCACTATCAGATTAGAGCCATAAGGGAGACTAGACATCTACCACCCCACTACCACTATCAGATTAGAGCCATAGTGGAGACTAGGCATCTACCCCCCCACACTATCCCTATAATATTAGAGCCATGAAGGAGACATTTTTCACCCCACTACCACTATCAGATTAGATCCATAAAAGAGACTAGAAATCTACCACGATCAGATTAGAGCCATAAAGGAGACGAGACATCTCCCACCCCACTACCACTATCAGATTAGAGCCATAAGGGAGACTAGACATCTACCACCCCAATACCACTATCAGATTAGAGCCATAAAGGAGACTAGACATCTACCAATATCAGATTAGAGCCATAAAGGAGACTACCACTATCAGATTAGAGCCATAAGGGAGCTTGGACATCTACCACCCTACAATCACTATCAGATTAGAGCCATAAAGGAGACAAGACATCTATCACCCCGCTAACACTATCAGATTAGAGCCATAAGGGAGACTAGACATCTACCACTATCAGATTAGAGCCATAAGGGAGACTAGACATCTACCACCCCACTACCACTATCAGAATTGGAGAAATAAAGGAGACTAGACATCTACCACTATCAGATTAGAGCCATAAGGGAGTCTACACATGTACCACCCCACGACCACTATCAGATTAGAGCCATAAGGGAGACTAGACATCTACCACCCCACTACCACTATCAGATTAGAGCCATAAGGGAGCATAGACATCTACCAACCTACAATCACTATCAGATTAGAGCCATAATGGAGACTAGACATCTACCACCCCACTACCACTATCAGATTAGAGCCATGAAGGAGACATGTTTCACCCCACTACCACTATCAGATTAGAGCCATAAGGGAGTCTATACATGTACCACCCCACGACCACTATCAGATTAGAGCCATAAAGGAGGTTAGACATCTACCACTATCAGATTAGAGCCATAATGGAGACTAGACATCTATCACCCCACTACCACTATCAGATTAGAGCCAATAAGGGAGTCTACACATGTACCACCCCACGACCACTGTCAGATTAGAGCCATAAGGGAGTCTAGACATGTACCACCCCATGACCACTGTCAGATTAGAGCCATAAGGGAGCATAGACATCTACCACCCCACTACCACTATCATATTAGAGCCATAAAGGAGACTAGACATCTATCACCACTATCATATTAGAGCCATAAGGGAGACTAGACATCTACCACTATCAGATTAGAGCCATAAAGGAGACTACCACTATCAGATTAGAGCCATAAGGGAGACTAGATATCTCCCACCCCACTATCAGATTAGAGCCATAAGGAAGACTAGACATCTATCACCCCACTACCACTATAAGATTAGAGCTATAAGGAGACTAGACATCTACCACCCTACTATCAGATTATAGCCACAAAGGAGACTAGACATCTACCACTATCAGATTAAATCCATAAAGGAGACTAGACATTTACCACTATCAGATTAAAGCCATAAAGGAGACTACCACTATCAGATTAGAGCCATAAGGAAGACTAGACATCTACCACCCCACTACCACATTCAGATTAGAGCCATAAAGGACACTAGAAATCTACCACTATCAGATTAGAGCCATAAAGGAGACTAGACATGTACCACCCTACTTCCACTGTCAGATTAGAGCCATAAAGGAGACTAGACATCTACCAACCTACAATCACTATCAGATTATAGCCATAAAGGAGTCTAGACATGTACCACCCACTACCACTATCAGATTAGAGCCATAAGGGAGAATAGACATCTACCACACAACTATCAAATTAGAGCCATAAATGAGACTAAACATCTACCACTATCAGATTAGAGACATAAAGGAGACTAGACATCTATCACCCTACTTTCAGATTAGAGCCATAAGGGAGACTAGTACCACCCCACTACCACTATCAGATTAGAGCCACAAGGGAGACTAGACATCTCCCACCCCACTACCACATTCAGATTAGAGCCATAAAGGAGACTAGACATCTACCACCCCACTACCACTATCAGATTAGAGCCATAAGGGAGCATAGACATCTACCAACCTACAATCACTATCAGATTAGAGCCATAATGGAGACTAGACATCTACCACTATCAGATTAGAGCCATAAAGGAGACTACCACTATCAGATTAGAGCAATAAGGGAGACTAGGCATCTACCACCCCACACTATCCCTATGAGATTAGAGCCATGAAGGATACATTTGTCACCACACTACCACTATCAGATTAGATCCATAAAAGAGACTAGAAATCTACCACGATCAGAATAGAGCCATAAAGGAGACTAACACTATCAGATTAGAGCCACAAGGGAGACTAGACATCTATCACCCCACTACCACTATCAGATTAGAGCCAATAAGGGAGTCTTCACATCTCCCACCCCACTACCACTATCAGATTAGAGCCATAAAGGAGACTAGACATCTACCACTATCAGATTAGAGCCATAGGGGAGCATAGAAAACTACCAACCTACAATCACTATCAGATTAGAGCCATAAAGGAGACTAGACATCTACCACTATCAGATTAGAGCCATAAAGGAGACTACCACTATCAGATTAGAGCCATAAGGGAGACTACCACTATCAGATTAGAGCCATAAGGGAGACTAGACATCTACCACCCCACTACCATTTTCAGATTAGAGCCATAAAGGAGACTAGACATATCTCACCCCACCACCACTATCAGATTAGAGCCACAAGGGAGACTAGACATCTACCACCCTACAATCACTATCAGATTAGAGCCATAAAGGAGACTATCACTATCAGATTAGAGCCATAAGGGAGACTAGACATCTACAACAGACTATCAAATTAGAGCCATAAAGGAGACTAGACATCTACCACTATCAGATTAGAGCCATAAGGGAGACTAGATATCTACAACAAACTATCAAATTAGAGCCATAAAGGAGGTTAGACATCTACCACTATCAGATTAGAGCCATAATGGAGACTAGACATCTACCACCCCACTACCACTATCAGATTAGAGCCATGAAGGAGACATGTTTCACCCCACTACCACTATCAGATTAGAGCCATAACGGAGACTAGACATCTACCACCCCACTACCACTATCAGATTAGAGCCATAAAGGAGACTAGACATCTACCACCCCAATACCACTATCAGATTAGAGCCATAAAGGAGACTAGACATCTACCAATATCAGATTAGAGCCATAAAGGAGACTACCACTATCAGATTAGAGCCATAAGGGAGCTTGGACATCTACCACCCTACAATCACTATCAGATTAGAGCCATAAAGGAGACAAGACATCTATCACCCCGCTAACACTATCAGATTAGAGCCATAAGGGAGACTAGACATCTACCACTATCAGATTAGAGCCATAAGGGAGACTAGACATCTACCACCCCACTACCACTATCAGAATTGGAGAAATAAAGGAGACTAGACATCTACCACTATCAGATTAGAGCCATAAGGGAGTCTACACATGTACCACCCCACGACCACTATCAGATTAGAGCCATAAGGGAGACTAGACATCTACCACCCCACTACCACTATCAGATTAGAGCCATAAGGGAGCATAGACATCTACCAACCTACAATCACTATCAGATTAGAGCCATAATGGAGACTAGACATCTACCACCCCACTACCACTATCAGATTAGAGCCATGAAGGAGACATGTTTCACCCCACTACCACTATCAGATTAGAGCCATAAGGGAGTCTATACATGTACCACCCCACGACCACTATCAGATTAGAGCCATAAAGGAGGTTAGACATCTACCACTATCAGATTAGAGCCATAATGGAGACTAGACATCTATCACCCCACTACCACTATCAGATTAGAGCCATGAAGGAGACATGTTTCACCCCACTACCACTATCAGATTAGAGCCAATAAGGGAGTCTACACATGTACCACCCCACGACCACTGTCAGATTAGAGCCATAAGGGAGTCTAGACATGTACCACCCCATGACCACTGTCAGATTAGAGCCATAAGGGAGCATAGACATCTACCACCCCACTACCACTATCATATTAGAGCCATAAAGGAGACTAGACATCTATCACCACTATCATATTAGAGCCATAAGGGAGACTAGACATCTACCACTATCAGATTAGAGCCATAAAGGAGACTACCACTATCAGATTAGAGCCATAAGGGAGACTAGACAGCTCCCACCCCACTATCAGATTAGAGCCATAAGGAAGACTAGACATCTATCACCCCACTACCACTATAAGATTAGAGCTATAAGGGAGACTAGACATCTACCACCCTACTATCAGATTATAGCCACAAAGGAGACTAGACATCTACCACTATCAGATTAAATCCATAAAGGAGACTAGACATTTACCACTATCAGATTAAAGCCATAAAGGAGACTACCACTATCAGATTAGAGCCATAAGGAAGACTAGACATCTACCACCCCACTACCACATTCAGATTAGAGCCATAAAGGACACTAGAAATCTACCACTATCAGATTAGAGCCATAAAGGAGACTAGACATGTACCACCCTACTTCCACTGTCAGATTAGAGCCATAAAGGAGACTAGACATCTACCAACCTACAATCACTATCAGATTATAGCCATAAAGGAGTCTAGACATGTACCACCCACTACCACTATCAGATTAGAGCCATAAGGGAGAATAGACATCTACCACACAACTATCAAATTAGAGCCATAAATGAGACTAAACATCTACCACTATCAGATTAGAGACATAAAGGAGACTAGACATCTATCACCCTACTTTCAGATTAGAGCCATAAGGAGACTAGTACCACCCCACTACCACTATCAGATTAGAGCCACAAGGGAGACTAGACATCTCCCACCCCACTACCACATTCAGATTAGAGCCATAAAGGAGACTAGACATCTACCACCCCACTACCACTATCAGATTAGAGCCATAAGGAGACTAGACATCTACCACCCTACAATCACGATCAGATTAGAGCTATAAGGGACTCTAGACATATACCACCTCTACCACTATCAGATTAGAGCCATAAGGGACTCTAGACATATACCACCTCTACCACTGTCAGATTAGAGCCACAAGGGAGACTAGACATCTAACACCTCACTACCACTATCAGATTAGAGCCATAAAGGAGACTACCACTATCAGATTAGAGCCATAAGGAGACTAGACATCTCCCACCCCACTACCACTATCAGATTAGAGCCATAAAGGAGACTAGACATCTCTCACCCCACTACCACTATCAGATTAGAGCCATAAAGGAGACTAGACATCTCTCACCCCACTACCACTACCAGATTAGAGCCATAAAGGAGACTAGACATCTACCAACCTACAATCACTATCAGATTAGAGCCATTAAGGAGGCTACACATCTACCACCCCACTACCACTATCAGATTAGAGCCATAAGGGAGACTAGACATATCTCACCCCACTACCACTATCATATTAAAGACATAAGGGAGACTAGACATCTACCACCCTACAATCACGATCAGATTAGAGCTATAAGGGACTCTAGACATATACCACCTCTACCACTATCAGATTAGAGCCATAAGGGACTCTAGACATATACCACCTCTACCACTGTCAGATTAGAGCCACAAGGGAGACTAGACATCTAACACCCCACTACCACTATCAGATTAGAGCCATAAAGGAGACTACCACTATCAGATTAGAGCCATAAGGGAGACTAGACATCTCCCACCCCACTACCACTATCAGATTAGAGCCATAATGGAGACTAGACATATCTCACCCCACTACCACTATCAGATTAGAGCCATAAAGGAGACTAGACATCTACCAACCTACAATCACTATCAGATTAGAGCCATTAAGGAGGCTACACATCTACCACCCCACTACCACTATCAGATTAGAGCCATAAGGGAGACTAGACATATCTCACCCCACTACCACTATCAGATTAAAGACATAAGGGAGACTAGACATCTACCACCCTACAATCACGATCAGATTAGAGCTATAAGGGACTCTAGACATATACCACCTCTACCTCTATCAGATTAGAGCCATAAGGGACTCTAGACATATACCACCTCTACCACTGTCAGATTAGAGCCACAAGGGAGACTAGACATCTAACACCCCACTACCACTATCAGATTAGAGCCATCAAGGAGACTACCACTATCAGATTAGAGCCATAAGGGAGACTAGACATCTCCCACCCCACTACCACTATCAGATTAGAGCCATAAAGGAGACTAGACATCTCTCACCCCACTACCACTATCAGATTAGAGCCACAAAGGAGACTAGACATCTACCACCCCACAATCACTATCAGATTAGAGCCATAAGGGAGACTAGACATCTACCACTATCAGATTAGAGCCATAAAGGAGACTACCACAATCAGATTAGAGCCTTAAAGGAGACTAGACATCTCTCACCCCACTACCACTATCAGATTAGAGCCATAAAGGAGACTAGACATCTACCACCCCACAATCACTATTAGATTAGAGCCATAAGGGACTCTAGACATATACCACCTCTACCACTATCAGATTAGAGTCATAAGGGAGCCTAGACATCTACCAACCTACAATCACTATCAGATTAGAGCCATAAAGGAGACTAGACATATCTCACCCCACTACCACTATCAGATTAGAGACATAAGGGAGACTAGACATCTAACACCCCACTACCACTATCAGATTAGAGCCATAAAGGAGACTAGACATCTACCACCCGACAATCACTATCAGATTAGAGCCATAAGGGACTCTAGACATATACCACCTCTACCACTATCAGATTAGAGCCATAATGGAGACTAGACATATCTCACCCCACTATCAGATTAGAGCCATATGGGAGACTAGACTCTACCACTATCAGATTAGAGCCATAAAGGAGACTACCACTATCAGATTAGAGCCATAAGGGAGAATAGACATCTCCCACCCCACTACCACTATCAGATTAGAGCCATAATGGAGACTAGACATATCTCACCCCACTACCACTATCAGATTAGAGCCATAAGGGAGACTAGACATCTACCACCCTACAATCACTATCAGATTAGAGCCATAAGGGACTCTAGACATATACCACCTCTACCACTATCAGATTAGAGCCATAAGGGAGAGTAGACATCTCTCACCCCACTACGACTATCAGATAAGAGCCATAAGGGAGACTAGACATCTACCAAACAACTATCAAATTAGAGTCATAAAGGTGACTAGACATCTAACACAATCAGATTAGAGCCATAAGGGAGTCTAGACATGTACCACCCCACTACCACTATCAGATTGGAGCCATAAGGGAGACTAGACATCTAACCAAACAACTATCAAATTAGAGCCATAAAGGTGACTAGACATCTAACACAATCAGATTAGAGCCATAAGGGATTCTAGACATGTACCACCCCACTACCACTATAAGATTGGAGCCAAAAGGGAGACTAGACATCTCTCACCCCACTACCACTATCAGATTAGAGCCATAAAGGTGACTAGACATCTACCACTATCAGATTAGAGCCATAAAGGAGACTACCACAATCAGATTAGAGCCATAAGGGAGACTAGACATCTCACACCCCACTACCACTACCAGATTAGAGCCATAAAGGAGACTAGACATCTACCAACCTACAATCACTATCAGATTAGAGCCATTAAGGAGGCTACACATCTACCACCCCACTACCACTATCAGATTAGAGCCATAAGGGAGACTAGACATATCTCACCCCACTACCACTATCATATTAAAGACATAAGGGAGACTAGACATCTACCACCCTACAATCACGATCAGATTAGAGCTATAAGGGACTCTAGACATATACCACCTCTACCACTATCAGATTAGAGCCATAAGGGACTCTAGACATATACCACCTCTACCACTGTCAGATTAGAGCCACAAGGGAGACTAGACATCTAACACCCCACTACCACTATCAGATTAGAGCCATAAAGGAGACTACCACTATCAGATTAGAGCCATAAGGGAGACTAGACATCTCCCACCCCACTACCACTATCAGATTAGAGCCATAAAGGAGACTAGACATCTCTCACCCCACTACCACTACCAGATTAGAGCCATAAAGGAGACTAGACATCTACCAACCTACAATCACTATCAGATTAGAGCCATTAAGGAGGCTACACATCTACCACCCCACTACCACTATCAGATTAGAGCCATAAGGGAGACTAGACATATCTCACCCCACTACCACTATCATATTAAAGACATAAGGGAGACTAGACATCTACCACCCTACAATCACGATCAGATTAGAGCTATAAGGGACTCTAGACATATACCACCTCTACCACTATCAGATTAGAGCCATAAGGGACTCTAGACATATACCACCTCTACCACTGTCAGATTAGAGCCACAAGGAGACTAGACATCTAACACCCCACTACCACTATCAGATTAGAGCCATAAAGGAGACTACCACTATCAGATTAGAGCCATAAGGAGACTAGACATCTCTCACCCCACTACCACTATCAGATTAGAGCCACAAAGGAGACTAGACATCTACCACCCCACAATCACTATCAGATTAGAGCCATAAGGAGACTAGACATCTACCACTATCAGATTAGAGCCATAAAGGAGACTACCACAATCAGATTAGAGCCTTAAAGGAGACTAGACATCTCTCACCCCACTACCACTATCAGATTAGAGCCATAAAGGAGACTAGACATCTACCACCCCACAATCACTATTAGATTAGAGCCATAAGGGACTCTAGACATATACCACCTCTACCACTATCAGATTAGAGTCATAAGGGAGCCTAGACATCTACCAACCTACAATCACTATCAGATTAGAGCCATAAAGGAGACTAGACATATCTCACCCCACTACCACTATCAGATTAGAGACATAAGGGAGACTAGACATCTAACACCCCACTACCACTATCAGATTAGAGAGATAAAGGAGACTAGACATCTACCACCCGACAATCACTATCAGATTAGAGCCATAAGGGACTCTAGACATATACCACCTCTACCACTATCAGATTAGAGCCATAATGGAGACTAGACATATCTCACCCCACTATCAGATTAGAGCCATATGGGAGACTAGACTCTACCACTATCAGATTAGAGCCATAAAGGAGACTACCACTATCAGATTAGAGCCATAAGGGAGACTAGACATCTCCCACCCCACTACCACTATCAGATTAGAGCCATAAAGGAGACTAGACATCTCTCACCCCACTACCACTATCAGATTAGAGCCATAAAGGAGACTAGACATCTACCACCCCACAATCACTATCAGATTAGAGCCATAAGGGACTCTAGACATATACCACCTCTACCACTATCAGATTAGAGTCATAAGGGAGTCTAG
This sequence comes from Oncorhynchus tshawytscha, assembly GCF_018296145.1. Taxonomy (NCBI): domain Eukaryota; kingdom Metazoa; phylum Chordata; class Actinopteri; order Salmoniformes; family Salmonidae; genus Oncorhynchus; species Oncorhynchus tshawytscha. Next base: position 74,383 of record NW_024609143.1, read on the forward strand.
ACATTTACCATCCCACTACCACTATCAGATTAGAGCCATAAGGGAGTCTAGACATCTCCCACCCCACTACCACTATAAGATTAGAGCCATAAGGGAGACTAGACATCTCCCACCCCACTACCACTATCAAATTAGAGCCATAAAGGTGACCAGACATCTACCACTATCAGATTAGTGCCATAAGGGAGTCTAGACATGTACCTCCCCACTACCACTATCAGATTAGAGCCATAAAGGAGACTAGACATCTACCACTATCAGATTAGAGCCATAAAGGAGACTACCACAATCAGATTAGAGCCATAAGCGAGACTAGACATCTCCCACTGCACTACCACTATCAGATTAGAGCTATAAAGGAGACTAGACATCTACCACCCCACAATCACTATCAGATTAGAGCCATAAGGAGCCTAGACATCTACCAACCTACAATCACTATCAGATTAGAGCAATAAAGGAGGCTAGACATCTACCACTATCAGATTAGAGCCATAATGGAGACTACCACTAAAAGATTATAGCCATAAGGAGACTAGACATCTCCCACCCCACTACCACTATCAGATTAGAGACATAAAGGAGACTAGACATCTAACACACAACTATCAAATTAGAGCCATGAAGGTGACTGGACATCTACCACTATAAGATTAGAGCCATAAGAGAGTCTAGACAACTCCCACCCCACTACCACAATCAGATTAGAGCCATAAAGGAGACTACCACTATCAGATTAGAGCCATAAGGAGATTAGACATCTAACACCCCGCTACCACTATCAGATTAGAGCCATAAAGGAGACTAGACATCTACGACTATCAGATTAGAGCCATAAGGGAGACTAGACATCTCCCACCCAACTACCACTATCAGATTAGAGCCATAAAGGAGACTAGACATCTCTCACCCCACTACCACTATCAGATTATAGCCATAAGGGAGACTAGACATCTACCACACAACTATCAAATTAGAGCCATAAAGGAGACTAGACATCTACCACCCGACAATCACTATCAGATTAGAGCCATAAAGGAGCCTAGACATCTACCAACCCACTACCACTATCAGATTAGAGCCAAAAAGGAGACTAGACATCTACCACCCCACAATCAAATTAGAGCCATGAAGGTGACTGGACATCTACCACTATAAGATTAGAGCCATAAAGGAGACTACCACTATCATATTAGAGCCATAAGGGAGCCTAGACATCTCCCAACCCACTACCACTATCAGATTAGAGCCATAAAGGAGACTAGACATCTACCACACAACTATCAAATTAGAGCCATGAAGGTGACTGGACATCTACCACTATAAGATTAGAGCCATAAAGGAGACAACCACTATCATATTAGAGCCATAAGGGAGCCTAGACATCTCCCAACCCACTACCACTATCAGATTAGAGTCATAAAGGAGACTAGACATCTACCACCCCACAATCACTATCAGATTAGAGCCATAAAGGAGACTAGACATATACCACCTCTACCACTATCAGATTAAAGTCATAAGGGAGCCTAGACATCTACCAACGTACAATCACTATCAGATTAGAGCCATAAAGGAGACTAGACATCTACCACTATCAGATTATAGCCATAAAGGAGACTAGACATCTCTCACCCCACTACCACTATCAGATTAGAGCCATAAGGGAGCCTAGACATCTCCCAACCCACTACCACTATCAGATTAGAGCCATAAAGGAGACTAGACATCTACCACCCCACAATCACTATCAGATTAGAGCCATAAGGGAGACTAGACATCTCCCACCTCTACCACTATCAGATTAGAGCCATAAGGGAGACTAGACATGTCCCACCCCACTACCACTATCAGATTAGAGCCATAAAGGAGACTAGAAATCTACCACTATCAGAATAGAGCCATAAGGGAGCCTAGACATCTTCCACCCCACTACCACTATCAGATTAGAGCCATAAGGGAGTCTAGACATGTACCATCCCACTACCACTATCAGATTAGAGCCATAAAGGAGACTAGACATCTACCACCCCACAATCACTATCAGATTAGAGCCATAAGGGACTCTAGACATATACCACCTCTACCACTATCAGATTAGAGTCATAAGGGTGCCTAGACATCTACCAACCTACAATCACTATCAAATTAGAGCCATAAAGGAGACTAGAAATCTACCACTATCAGATTAGAGCCATAATGGAGACTAGACATATCTCACCCCGCTAACACTATCAGATTAGAGCCATAAGGAAGACTAGACATCTAACACCCCACTACCACTATCAGATTAGAGCCATAAAGGAGACTAGACATCTACCACTATCAGATTAGAGCCATAAAGGAGACTAGACATCTCCCACCCCACTACCACAATCAGATTAGAGCCATAAAGGAGACAAGACATCTCTCACCCAACTACCACTATCAGATTAGAGCCATAAAGGAGACTAGACATCTCTCACCCCACTACCACTATCAGATTAGAGCCATAAGGGAGACTAGACATCTACCACACAACTATCAAATTAGAGCCATAAAGGAGACTAGACATCTACCACCCGACAATCACTATCAGATTAGAGCCATAAGGGAGCCTAGACATCTACCAACCCACTACCACTATCAGATTAGAGCCAAAAGGAGACTAGACATCTACCACCCCACAATCAAATTAGAGCCATGAAGGTGACTGGACATCTACCACTATAAGATTAGAGCCATAAAGGAGACTACCACTATCATATTAGAGCCATAAGGAGCCTAGACATCTCCCAACCCACTACCACTATCAGATTAGAGCCATAAAGGAGACTAGACATCTACCACACAACTATCAAATTAGAGCCATGAAGGTGACTGGACATCTACCACTATAAGATTAGAGCCATAAAGGAGACAACCACTATCATATTAGAGCCATAAGGAGCCTAGACATCTCCCAACCCACTACCACTATCAGATTAGAGTCATAAAGGAGACTAGACATCTACCACCCCACAATCACTATCAGATTAGAGCCATAAAGGAGACTAGACATATACCACCTCTACCACTATCAGATTAAAGTCATAAGGAGCCTAGACATCTACCAACGTACAATCACTATCAGATTAGAGCCATAAAGGAGACTAGACATCTACCACTATCAGATTATAGCCATAAAGGAGACTAGACATCTCTCACCCCACTACCACTATCAGATTAGAGCCATAAGGAGCCTAGACATCTCCCAACCCACTACCACTATCAGATTAGAGCCATAAAGGAGACTAGACATCTACCACCCCACAATCACTATCAGATTAGAGCCATAAGGGAGACTAGACATCTCCCACCTCTACCACTATCAGATTAGAGCCATAAGGGAGACAAGACATGTCCCACCCCACTACCACTATCAGATTAGAGCCATAAAGGAGACTAGAAATCTACCACTATCAGAATAGAGCCATAAGGAGCCTAGACATCTTCCACCCCACTACCACTATCAGATTAGAGCCATAAGGGAGTCTAGACATGTACCATCCCACTACCACTATCAGATTAGAGCCATAAAGGAGACTAGACATCTACCACCCCACAATCACTATCAGATTAGAGCCATAAGGGACTCTAGACATATACCACCTCTACCACTATCAGATTAGAGTCATAAGGGTGCCTAGACATCTACCAACCTACAATCACTATCAAATTAGAGCCATAAAGGAGACTAGAAATCTACCACTATCAGATTAGAGCCATAATGGAGACTAGACATATCTCACCCCGCTAACACTATCATATTAGAGCCATAAGGAAGACTAGACATCTAACACCCCACTACCACTATCAGATTAGAGCCATAAAGGAGACTAGACATCTACCACTATCAGATTAGAGCCATAAAGGAGACTAGACATCTCCCACCCCACTACCACAATCAGATTAGAGCCATAATGGAGACAAGACATCTCTCACCCCACTACCACTATCAGATTAGAGCCATAAGGGAGACTACCACTAAAAGATTATAGCCATAAGGAGACTAGACATCTCCCACCCCACTACCACTATCAGATTAGAGACATAAAGGAGACTAGACATCTAACACACAACTATCAAATTAGAGCCATGAAGGTGACTGGACATCTACCACTATAAGATTAGAGCCATAAGAGAGTCTAGACAACTCCCACCCCACTACCACAATCAGATTAGAGCCATAAAGGAGACTACCACTATCAGATTAGAGCCATAAGGGAGATTAGACATCTAACACCCCGCTACCACTATCAGATTAGAGCCATAAAGGAGACTAGACATCTACGACTATCAGATTAGAGCCATAAGGGAGACTAGACATCTCCCACCCAACTACCACTATCAGATTAGAGCCATAAAGGAGACTAGACATCTCTCACCCCACTACCACTATCAGATTATAGCCATAAGGGAGACTAGACATCTACCACACAACTATCAAATTAGAGCCATAAAGGAGACTAGACATCTACCACCCGACAATCACTATCAGATTAGAGCCATAAGGGAGCCTAGACATCTACCAACCCACTACCACTATCAGATTAGAGCCAAAAAGGAGACTAGACATCTACCACCCCACAATCAAATTAGAGCCATGAAGGTGACTGGACATCTACCACTATAAGATTAGAGCCATAAAGGAGACTACCACTATCATATTAGAGCCATAAGGGAGCCTAGACATCTCCCAACCCACTACCACTATCAGATTAGAGCCATAAAGGAGACTAGACATCTACCACACAACTATCAAATTAGAGCCATGAAGGTGACTGGACATCTACCACTATAAGATTAGAGCCATAAAGGAGACAACCACTATCATATTAGAGCCATAAGGAGCCTAGACATCTCCCAACCCACTACCACTATCAGATTAGAGTCATAAAGGAGACTAGACATCTACCACCCCACAATCACTATCAGATTAGAGCCATAAAGGAGACTAGACATATACCACCTCTACCACTATCAGATTAAAGTCATAAGGGAGCCTAGACATCTACCAACGTACAATCACTATCAGATTAGAGCCATAAAGGAGACTAGACATCTACCACTATCAGATTATAGCCATAAAGGAGACTAGACATCTCTCACCCCACTACCACTATCAGATTAGAGCCATAAGGAGCCTAGACATCTCCCAACCCACTACCACTATCAGATTAGAGCCATAAAGGAGACTAGACATCTACCACCCTACAATCACTATCAGATTAGAGCCATAAGGAGACTAGACATCTCCCACCTCTACCACTATCAGATTAGAGCCATAATGGAGACTAGACATGTCCCACCCCACTACCACTATCAGATTAGAGCCATAAAGGAGACTAGAAATCTACCACTATCAGAATAGAGCCATAAGGGAGCCTAGACATCTTCCACCCCACTACCACTATCAGATTAGAGCCATAAGGGAGTCTAGACATGTACCATCCCACTACCACTATCAGATTAGAGCCATAAAGGAGACTAGACATCTACCACCCCACAATCACTATCAGATTAGAGCCATAAGGGACTCTAGACATATACCACCTCTACCACTATCAGATTAGAGTCATAAGGGTGCCTAGACATCTACCAACCTACAATCACTATCAAATTAGAGCCATAAAGGAGACTAGAAATCTACCACTATCAGATTAGAGCCATAATGGAGACTAGACATATCTCACCCCGCTAACACTATCAGATTAGAGCCATAAGGAAGACTAGACATCTAACACCCCACTACCACTATCAGATTAGAGCCATAAAGGAGACTAGACATCTCCCACCCCACTACCACAATCAGATTAGAGCCATACTGGAGACAAGACATCTCTCACCCCACTACCACTATCAGATTAGAGCCATAAGGGAGCCTTGACATCTACCAACCTACAATCACTATCAGATTAGAGCAATAAGGGAGACTAGACATGTCCCACCCCACTACCACTATCAGATTAGAGCCATAAAGGAGACTAGAAATCTACCACTATCAGAATAGAGCCATAAGGGAGCCTAGACATCTTCCACCCCACTACCACTATCAGATTAGAGCCATAAGGGAGTCTAGACATGTACCATCCCACTACCACTATCAGATTAGAGCCATAAAGGAGACTAGACATCTACCACCCCACAATCACTATCAGATTAGAGCCATAAGGGACTCTAGACATATACCACCTCTACCACTATCAGATTAGAGTCATAAGGGTGCCTAGACATCTACCAACCTACAATCACTATCAAATTAGAGCCATAAAGGAGACTAGAAATCTACCACTATCAGATTAGAGCCATAATGGAGACTAGACATATCTCACCCCGCTAACACTATCATATTAGAGCCATAAGGAAGACTAGACATCTAACACCCCACTACCACTATCAGATTAGAGCCATAAAGGAGACTAGACATCTACCACTATCAGATTAGAGCCATAAAGGAGACTAGACATCTCCCACCCCACTACCACAATCAGATTAGAGCCATAATGGAGACAAGACATCTCTCACCCCACTACCACTATCAGATTAGAGCCATAAGGGAGCCTTGACATCTACCAACCTACAATCACTATCAGATTAGAGCAATAAAGGAGGCTAGACATCTACCACTATCAGATTAGAGCCATAATGGAGACTACCACTAAAAGATTATAGCCATAAGGGAGACTAGACATCTCCCACCCCACTACCACTATCAGCTTAGAGCCATAAAGGAGACTAGACATCTCTCATCCCACTACCACTATCAGATTAGAGCCATAAAGGAGACTAGACATCGACCACCCCACAATCACTATCAGATTAGAGACATAAAGGAGACTAGACATCTACCACACAACTATCAAATTAGAGCCATGAAGGTGACTGGACATCTACCACTATAAGATTAGAGCCATAAGAGAGTCTAGACAACTCCCACCCCACTACCACAATCAGATTAGAGCCATAAAGGAGACTACCACTATCAGATTAGAGCCATAAGGGAGATTAGACATCTAACACCCCGCTACCACTATCAGATTAGAGCCATAAAGGAGACTAGACATCTACCACTATCAGATTAGAGCCATAAGGAGACTAGACATCTCCCACCCAACTACCACTATCAGATTAGAGCCATAAAGGAGACTAGACATCTCTCACCCCACTACCACTATCAGATTAGAGCCATAAAGGAGACTAGACATCTACCACCCGACAATCACTATCAGATTAGAGCCATAAGGGAGCCTAGACATCTACCAACCCACTACCACTATCAGATTAGAGCCATAAAGGAGACTAGACATCTATCACCCCACAATCAAATTAGAGCCATGAAGGTGACTGGACATCTACCACTATAAGATTAGAGCCATAAAGGAGACTACCACTATCATATTAGAGCCATAAGGGAGCCTAGACATCTCCCAACCCACTACCACTATCAGATTAGAGCCATAAAGGAGACTAGACATCTACCACACAACTATCAAATTAGAGCCATGAAGGTGACTGGACATCTACCACTATAAGATTAGAGCCATAAAGGAGACAACCACTATCATATTAGAGCCATAAGGGAGCCTAGACATCTCCCAACCCACTACCACTATCAGATTAGAGTCATAAAGGAGACTAGACATCTACCACCCCACAATCACTATCAGATTAGAGCCATAAAGGAGACTAGACATATACCACCTCTACCACTATCAGATTAAAGTCATAAGGAGCCTAGACATCTACCAACGTACAATCACTATCAGATTAGAGCCATAAAGGAGACTAGACATCTACCACTATCAGATTATAGCCATAAAGGAGACTAGACATCTCTCACCCCACTACCACTATCAGATTAGAGCCATAAGGGAGCCTAGACATCTCCCAACCCACTACCACTATCAGATTAGAGCCATAAGGGAGTCTAGACATCTACCACCCCACAATCACTATCAGATTAGAGCCATTAGGGAGACTAGACATATACCACCTCTACCACTATCAGATTAGAGCCATAAGGGAGACCACCACTGTCAGATTAGAGCCATAAAGGAGACTAGACATCTCCCACCCCACTACCACTACCACTATCAGATTAGAGCCATAAGGGAGTCTAGACATGTACCACCCCACTACCACTATCAGATTAGAGCCATAAGGGAGTCTAGACATGTACCATCCCACTACCACTATCAGATTAGAGCCATAAAGGAGACTAGACATCTACCACCCCACAATCACTATCAGATTAGAGCCATAAGGGACTCTAGACATATACCACCTCTACCACTATCAGATTAGAGTCATAAGGGTGCCTAGACATCTACCAACCTACAATCACTATCAAATTAGAGCCATAAAGGAGACTAGAAATCTACCACTATCAGATTAGAGCCATAATGGAGACTAGACATGTCCCACCCCACTACCACTATCAGATTAGAGCCATAAAGGAGACTAGAAATCTACCACTATCAGAATAGAGCCATAAGGGAGACAAGACATCTCTCACCCCACTACCACTATCAGATTAGAGCCATAAGGGAGCCTTGACATCTACCAACCTACAATCACTATCAGATTAGAGCAATAAAGGAGGCTAGACATCTACCACTATCAGATTAGAGCCATAATGGAGACTACCACTAAAAGATTATAGCCATAAGGGAGACTAGACATCTCCCACCCCACTACCACTATCAACTTAGAGCCATAAGGGAGACTAGACATCTCCCACCCCACTACCACTATCAGCTTAGAGCCATAAAGGAGACTAGACATCTCTCATCCCACTACCACTATCAGATTAGAGCCATAAAGGAGACTAGACATCGACCACCCCACAATCACTATCAGATTAGAGACATAAAGGAGACTAGACATCTACCACACAACTATCAAATTAGAGCCATGAAGGTGACTGGATATCTACCACTATAAGATTAGAGCCATAAGAGAGTCTAGACAACTCCCACCCCACTACCACAATCAGATTAGAGCCATAAAGGAGACAAGACATCTACCACTATCAGATTAGAGCCATAAAGGAGACTACCACTATCAGATTAGAGCCATAAGGAGACTAGACATCTCCCACCCCACTACCACTATCCGATTAGAGCCATAAAGGAGACTAGACATCTACCACTATAAGATTAGAGCCATAAATGAGACTACCACTATCAGATTAGAGCCATAATGGAGACTAGACATATCTCACCCCGCTACCACTATCAGATTAGAGCCATAAGGAAGACTAGACATCTAACACCCCACTACCACTATCAGATTAGAGCCATAAAGGAGATTAGACATCTAACACCCCGCTACCACTATCAGATTAGAGCCATAAAGGAGACTAGACATATACCACCTCTACCACTATCAGATTAGAGTCATGAGGGAGCCTAGACATCTACCAACCTACAATCACTATCAGATTAGAGCCATAAAGGAGACTAGACATCTACCACTATCAGATTAGAGCCATAAAGGAGACTACCACTATAAGATTAGAGCCATAAGGGAGACTAGACATCCCCCATCCCACTACCACTATCAGATTAGAGCCATAAGGGAGACTAGACATCTCTCATCCCACTACCATTATCAGATTAGAGCCATAAGGAGACTAGACATCTACCACACAACTATCAAATTAGAGCCATGAAGGTGACTAGACATCTACCACCCCACTACCACTATCAGATTAGAGCCATAAAGGAGACTAGACATCTACCACCCCACAATCACTATCAGATTAGAGCCATAAGGGACTCTAGACATATACCACCTCTACCACTATCAGATTAGAGTCATACGGGTGCCTAGACATCTACCAACCTACAATCACTATCAAATTAGAGCCATAAAGGAGACTAGAAATCTACCACTATCAGATTAGAGCCATAATGGAGACTAGACATATCTCACCCCGCTAACACTATCAGATTAGAGCCATAAGGAAGACTAGACATCTAACACCCCACTACCACTATCAGATTAGAGCCATAAAGGAGACTAGACATCTACCACTATCAGATTAGAGCCATAAAGGAGACTAGACATCTCCCACACCACTACCACAATCAGATTAGAGCCATAAAGGAGACAAGACATCTACCAACCTACAATCACTATCAGATTAGAGCAATAAAGGAGAATAGACATCTACCACTATCAGATTAGAGCCATAATGGAGACTACCACTAAAAGATTATAGCCATAAGGAGACTAGACATCTCCCACCCCACTACCACTATCAGATTAGAGACATAAAGGAGACTAGACATCTACCACACAACTATCAAATTAGAGCCATGAAGGTGACTGGACATCTACCACTATAAGATGAGAGCCATAAGAGAGTCTAGACAACTCCCACCCCACTACCACAATCAGATTAGAGCCATAAAGGAGACTACCACTATCAGATTAGAGCCATAAGGGAGATTAGACATCTAACACCCCGCTACCACTATCAGATTAGAGCCATAAGGGAGTCTAGACATGTACCATCCCACTACCACTATCAGATTAGAGCCATAAAGGAGACTAGACATCTACCACCCCACAATCACTATCAGATTAGAGCCATAAGGGACTCTAGACATATACCACCTCTACCACTATCAGATTAGAGTCATAAGGGTGCCTAGACATCTACCAACCTACAATCACTATCAAATTAGAGCCATAATGGAGACTAGACATATCTCACCCCGCTAACACTATCAGATTAGAGCCATAAGGAAGACTAGACATCTACCACTATCAGATTAGAGCCATAAAGGAGACTAGACATCTCCCACCCCACTACCACAATCAGATTAGAGCCATAATGGAGACAAGACATCTCTCACCCCACTACCACTATCAGATTAGAGCCATAAGGGAGCCTTGACATCTACCAACCTACAATCACTATCAGATTAGAGCAATAAAGGAGGCTAGACATCTACCACTATCAGATTAGAGCCATAATGGAGACTACCACTAAAAGATTATAGCCATAAGGGAGACTAGACATCTCCCACCCCACTACCACTATCAACTTAGAGCCATAAGGAGACTAGACATCTCCCACCCCACTACCACTATCAGCTTAGAGCCATAAAGGAGACTAGACATCTCTCATCCCACTACCACTATCAGATTAGAGCCATAAAGGAGACTAGACATCGACCACCCCACAATCACTATCAGATTAGAGACATAAAGGAGACTAGACATCTACCACACAACTATCAAATTAGAGCCATGAAGGTGACTGGATATCTACCACTATAAGATTAGAGCCATAAGAGAGTCTAGACAACTCCCACCCCACTACCACAATCAGATTAGAGCCATAAAGGAGACAAGACATCTACCACTATCAGATTAGAGCCATAAAGGAGACTACCACTATCAGATTAGAGCCATAAGGGAGACTAGACATCTCCCACCCCACTACCACTATCCGATTAGAGCCATAAAGGAGACTAGACATCTACCACTATAAGATTAGAGCCATAAATGAGACTACCACTATCAGATTAGAGCCATAATGGAGACTAGACATATCTCACCCCGCTACCACTATCAGATTAGAGCCATAAAGGAGATTAGACATCTAACACCCCACTACCACTATCAGATTAGAGCCATAAAGGAGACTAGACATATACCACCTCTACCACTATCAGATTAGAGTCATGAGGGAGCCTAGACATCTACCAACCTACAATCACTATCAGATTAGAGCCATAAAGGAGACTAGACATCTACCACTATCAGATTAGAGCCATAAAGGAGACTACCACTATAAGATTAAAGTCATAAGGGAGACTAGACATCTACCAACCTACAATCACTATCAGATTAGAGCCATAAAGGAGACTAGACATCTACCACTATCAGATTATAGCCATAAAGGAGACTAGACATCTACCACCCCACAATCACTATTAGATTAGAGCCATAAGGGACTCTAGACATATACCACCTCTACCACTATCAGATTAGAGTCATACGGGTGCCTAGACATCTACCAACCTACAATCACTATCAAATTAGAGCCATAAAGGAGACTAGAAATCTACCACTATCAGATTAGAGCCATAATGGAGACTAGACATATCTCACCCCGCTAACACTATCAGATTAGAGCCATAAGGAAGACTAGACATCTAACACCCCACTACCACTATCAGATTAGAGCCATAAAGGAGACTAGACATCTACCACTATCAGATTAGAGCCATAAAGGAGACTAGACATCTCCCACACCACTACCACAATCAGATTAGAGCCATAAAGGAGACAAGACATCTACCAACCTACAATCACTATCAGATTAGAGCAATAAAGGAGAATAGACATCTACCACTATCAGATTAGAGCCATAATGGAGACTACCACTAAAAGATTATAGCCATAAGGGAGACTAGACATCTCCCACCCCACTACCACTATCAGATTAGAGCCATAAAGGAGACTAGACATCTCTCATCCCACTACCACTATCAGATTAGAGCCATAAAGGAGACTAGACATCTACCACCCCACAATCACTATCAGATTAGAGCCATAAGGGACTCTAGACATATACCACCTCTACCACTATCAGATTAGAGTCATAAGGGAGCCTAGACATCTACCAACCTACAATCACTATCAGATTAGAGCAATAAAGGAGGCTAGACATCTACCACTATCAGATTAGAGCCATAATGGAGACTACCACTAAAAGATTATAGCCATAAGGGAGACTAGACATCTCCCACCCCACTACCACTATCAGATTAGAGACATAAAGGAGACTAGACATCTACCACACAACTATCAAATTAGAGCCATGAAGGTGACTGGACATCTACCACTATAAGATGAGAGCCATAAGAGAGTCTAGACAACTCCCACCCCACTACCACAATCAGATTAGAGCCATAAAGGAGACTACCACTATCAGATTAGAGCCATAAGGGAGATTAGACATCTAACACCCCGCTACCACTATCAGATTAGAGCCATAAGGGAGACTAGACATCTACCACTATCAGATTAGAGCCATAAGGGAGACTAGACATCTCCCACCCAACTACCACTATCAGATTAGAGCCATAAAGGAGACTAGACATCTCTCACCCCACTACCACTATCAGATTATAGCCATAAGGGAGACTAGACATCTACCACACAACTATCAAATTAGAGCCATGAAGGTGACTAGACATCTACCACCCCACTACCACTATCAGATTAGAGCCATAAAGGAGACTAGACATCTACCACCCCACTACCACTATCAGATTAGAGCCATAAAGGAGACTAGACATCTACCACCCGACAATCACTATCAGATTAGAGCCATAAGGAGCCTAGACATCTACCAACCCACTACCACTATCAGATTAGAGCCATAAAGGAGACTAGACATCTACCACCCCACAATCAAATTAGAGCCATGAAGGTGACTGGACATCTACCACTATAAGATTAGAGCCATAAAGGAGACAACCACTATCATATTAGAGCCATAAGGAGCCTAGACATCTCCCAACCCACTACCACTATCAGATTAGAGCCATAAAGGAGACTAGACATCTACCACACAACTATCAAATTAGAGCCATGAAGGTGACTGGACATCTACCACTATAAGATTAGAGCCATAAAGGAGACAACCACTATCATATTAGAGCCATAAGGGAGCCTAGACATCTCCCAACCCACTACCACTATCAGATTAGAGCCATAAAGGAGACTAGACATCTACCACTATCAGATTATAGCCATAAAGGAGACTAGACATCTCTCACCCCACTACCACTATCAGATTAGAGCCATAAAGGAGACTAGACATCTACCACCCCACAATCACTATCAGATTAGAGCCATAAGGGAGACTAGACATATACCACCTCTACCACTATCAGATTAGAGCCATAAGGGAGACTAGACATCTCCCACTCCACTACCACTATCAGAATAGAGCCATAAGGGAGACTAGACATCTCCCACCCCACTACCACTATCAGATTAGAGCCATAAAGGAGACTAGAAATCTACCACTATCAGAATAGAGCCATAAGGGAGCCTAGACATCTTCCACCCCACTACCACTATCAGATTAGAGCCATAAGGGAGTCTAGACATGTACCATCCCACTACCACTATCAGATTAGAGCCATAAGGGAGTCTAGACATCTCCCACCCCACTACCACTATCAGATTAGAGCCATAAGGGAGACCAGACATCTCCCACCCCACTACCACTATCAGATTAGAGCCATAAAGGAGACTAGAAATCTACCACTATCAGAATAGAGCCATAAGGGAGCCTAGACATCTTCCACCCCACTACCACTATCAGATTAGAGCCATAAGGGACTCTAGACATATACCACCTCTACCACTATCAGATTAGTCTCATGAGAGAGCCCAGACATCTACCAACCTACAATCACTGTCAGATTAGAGCCTTAAAGGAGACTAGACATCTACCACTATCAGATTAGAGCCATAAAGGAGACTACCACTATAAGATCAGAGCCATAAAGGAGACGAGACATCTCCCACCCCACTACCACTATCAGATTAGAGCCATAAAGGAGACTAGACATCTACCACTATCAGATTAGAGCCATAAAGGAGACTACCACTATAAGATTAGAGCCATAAGGGAGACTAGACATCTCTCACCCCACTACCACTATCAGATAAGAGCCATAAGGGAGACTAGACATCTACCACACAACTATCAAATTAGAGCCATAAAGGTGACTAGACATCTACCACAATCAGATTAGAGCCATAATGGAGTCTAGACATGTACCACCCCACTACCACTATCAGATTAGAGCCATAAGGAGACTAGACATCTCTCACCCCACTACCACTATCAGATTAGAGCCATAAAGGAGACTAGACATCTACCACTATCAGATTAGAGCCATAAAGGAGACTACCACAATCAGATTAGAGCCATAAGGAGACTAGACATCTCCCACCCCACTACCACTATCAGATTAGAGCCATAAAGGAGACTAGACATCTCTCACCCCACTACCACTATCAGATTAGAGCCATAAAGGAGACTAGACATCTACCACCCCACAATCACTATCAGATTAGAGCCATAAGGGAGACTAGACATATACCACCTCTACCACTATCAGATTAGAGCCATAAGGGAGACTAGACATCTCCCACCCCACTACCACTATCAGATTAGAGCCATAAAGGAGACTAGACATCTCCCACCCCACTACCACTATCAGATTAGAGCCATAAAGGAGACTAGAAATCTACCACTATCAGAATAGAGCCATAAGGAGCCTAGACATCTTCCACCCCACTACCACTATCAGATTAGAGCCATAAGGAGTCTAGACATGTACCATCCCACTACCACTATCAGATTAGAGCCATAAGGAGTCTAGACATCTCCCACCCCACTACCACTATCAGATTAGAGCCATAAGGGAGACCAGACATCTCCCACCCCACTACCACTATCAGATTAGAGCCATAAAGGAGACTAGAAATCTACCACTATCAGAATAGAGCCATAAGGGAGCCTAGACATCTTCCACCCCACTACCACTATCAGATTAGAGCCATAAGGGACTCTAGACATATACCACCTCTACCACTATCAGATTAGTCTCATGAGAGAGCCCAGACATCTACCAACCTACAATCACTGTCAGATTAGAGCCTTAAAGGAGACTAGACATCTACCACTATCAGATTAGAGCCATAAAGGAGACTACCACTATAAGATTAGAGCCATAAGGGAGACTAGACATCTCCGACCCCACTACCACTATCAGATTAGAGCCATAAAGGAGACTACCACTATAAGATTAGAGCCATAAAGGAGACTACCACTATAAGATTAGAGCCATAAGGGAGACTAGACATCTCCCACCCCACTACCACTATCAGATAAGAGCCATAAGGAGACTAGACATCTACCACACAACTATCAAATTAGAGCCATAAAGGTGACTAGACATCTACCACAATCAGATTAGAGCCATAATGGAGTCTAGACATGTACCACCCCACTACCACTATCAGATTAGAGCCATAAGGGAGACTAGACATCTCTCACCCCACTACCACTATCAGATTAGAGCCATAAAGGAGACTAGACATCTACCACTATCAGATTAGAGCCATAAAGGAGACTACCACAATCAGATTAGAGCCATAAGGGAGACTAGACATCTCCCACTCCACTACCACTATCAGATTAGAGCCATAAAGGAGACTAGACATCTCTCACCCCACTACCTCTATCAGATTAGAGCCATAAGGGAGACTAGACATCTACAACACAACTATCAAATTAGAGCCATAAAGGTGACTAGACATCTACCACTATCAGATTAGTGCCATAAGGGTGTCTAGACATGTACCAGCCCACTACCACTATCAGATTAGAGCCATAAAGGAGACTACCACAATCTGATTAGAGCCATAAGGGAGACTAGACATCTCCCACCCCACTACCACTATGAGATTAGAGCCATAAAGGAGACTGCCACTATCAGATTAGAGCCATAAAGGAGACTAGACATATCTCACCCCACTACCACTATCAGATTAGAGCCATAAAGGAGACTAGACATCTACCACTATCAGATTAGAGCCATAAAGGAGACTAGACATCTCTCACCCCACTACCACTATCAGATCAGAGCCATAAAGGAGACTAGACATCTCTCACCCCACTACCACTATCAGATAAGAGCCATAAGGGAGACTAGACATCTCTCACCCCACTACCACTATCAGATTAGAGCCATAAAGGAGACTACCACAATCAGATTAGAGCCATAAGGGAGACTAGACATCTCTCACCCCACTACCACTATCAGATTAGAGCCATAAAGAAGACTACCACAATCAGATTAGAGCCATAAGGGAGACTAGACATCTCCCACCCCACTACCACAATCAGATTAGAGCCATAAAGGACCCTAGACATCTACTACCCTACAATCACTATCAGATTAGAGCCATAAAGGAGGCTAGACATCTACCACTATCATATTAGAGCCATAATGGAGACTATACATCTACCACTATCAGATTAGTGTCATATAGGAGACTACCACTATCATATTAGAGCCATAAGGGAGCCTAGACATCTCCCACCCCACTACCACTATCAGATTAGAGCCATGAAGGAGACTAGAAATCTTCCACTATCAGATTAGAGCCATAAAGGAGACTACCACTATAAGATTAGAGCCATAAGGGAGACTAGACATCTCCCACCCCACTACCACAATCAGAATAGAGCCATAAAGGAGACAAGACATATCTCACCCCACTACCACTATCAGATTAGAGCCATAAAGAGACTGCCACTATCAGATTAGAGCCATAAAGGAGACTAGACATCTCCCACCCCACTACCACTATCAGATTAGAGCAATAAAGGAGACTACCACTATCATATTAGAGCCATAAGGAGCCTAGACATCTCCCACCCCACTACCACTATCAGATTAGAGCCATAAAGGAGACTAGAAATCTACCACTATCAGAATAGAGCCATAAGGGAGCCTAGACATCTTCCACCCCACTACCACTATCAGATTAGAGCCATAAGGGACTCTAGACATATACCACCTCTACCACTATCAGATTAGTCTCATGAGAGAGCCCAGACATCTACCAACCTACAATCACTGTCAGATTAGAGCCTTAAAGGAGACTAGACATCTACCACTATCAGATTAGAGCCATAAAGGAGACTACCACTATAAGATTAGAGCCATAAGGGAGACTAGACATCTCCACCCCACTACCACTATCAGATTAGAGCCATAAAGGAGACTACCACTATAAGATTAGAGCCATAAAGGAGACTACCACTATAAGATTAGAGCCATAAGGAGACTAGACATCTCTCACCCCACTACCACTATCAGATAAGAGCCATAAGGAGACTAGACATCTACCACACAACTATCAAATTAGAGCCATAAAGGTGACTAGACATCTACCACAATCAGATTAGAGCCATAATGGAGTCTAGACATGTACCACCCCACTACCACTATCAGATTAGAGCCATAAGGAGACTAGACATCTCTCACCCCACTACCACTATCAGATTAGAGCCATAAAGGAGACTAGACATCTACCACTATCAGATTAGAGCCATAAAGGAGACTACCACTATCAGATTAGAGCCATAAGGGAGACTAGACATCTCCCACCCCACTACCACTATCAGATTAGAGCCATAAAGGAGACTAGACATCTCTCACCCCACTACCACTATCAGATTAGAGCCATAAGGGAGCCTAGACATCTACCACCCCACAATCACTATCAGATTAGAGCCATAAGGGAGACTAGACATATACCACCTCTACCACTATCAGATTAGAGCCATAAGGGAGACTAGACATCTCCCACTCCACTACCACTATCAGAATAGAGCCATAAGGGAGACTAGACATCTCCCACCCCACTACCACTATCAGATTAGAGCCATAAAGGAGACTAGAAATCTACCACTATCAGAATAGAGCCATAAGGGAGCCTAGACATCTTCCACCCCACTACCACTATCAGATTAGAGCCATAAGGGAGTCTAGACATGTACCATCCCACTACCACTATCAGATTAGAGCCATAAGGGAGTCTAGACATCTCCCACCCCACTACCACTATCAGATTAGAGCCATAAGGGAGACCAGACATCTCCCACCCCACTACCACTATCAGATTAGAGCCATAAAGGAGACTAGAAATCTACCACTATCAGAATAGAGCCATAAGGGAGCCTAGACATCTTCCACCCCACTACCACTATCAGATTAGAGCCATAAGGGACTCTAGACATATACCACCTCTACCACTATCAGATTAGTCTCATGAGAGAGCCCAGACATCTACCAACCTACAATCACTGTCAGATTAGAGCCTTAAAGGAGACTAGACATCTACCACTATCAGATTAGAGCCATAAAGGAGACTACCACTATAAGATTAGAGCCATAAGGGAGACTAGACATCTCCACCCCACTACCACTATCAGATTAGAGCCATAAAGGAGACTACCACTATAAGATTAGAGCCATAAAGGAGACTACCACTATAAGATTAGAGCCATAAGGAGACTAGACATCTCTCACCCCACTACCACTATCAGATAAGAGCCATAAGGGAGACTAGACATCTACCACACAACTATCAAATTAGAGCCATAAAGGTGACTAGACATCTACCACAATCAGATTAGAGCCATAATGGAGTCTAGACATGTACCACCCCACTACCACTATCAGATTAGAGCCATAAGGGAGACTAGACATCTACCACTATCAGATTAGAGCCATAAAGGAGACTACCACTATACGATTAGAGCCATAAGGGAGACTAGACATCTCCCACCCCACTACCACTATCAGATCAGAGCCATAAAGGAGACTAGACATCTCTCACCCCACTACCACTATCAGATAAGAGACATAAGGGAGCCTAGACATCTACCAACCTACAATCACTATCAGATTAGAGCCATAAAGGAGGCTAGAAATCTACCACTATCAGATTAGAGCCATAAAGGAGACTAGACATCTACCACTATCAGATTAGAGCCATAAAGGAGACTACCACTATCATATTAGAGCCATAAGGGAGCCTAGACATCTCCCACCCCACTACCACTATCAGATTAGAGCCATAAGGGAGTCTAGACATGTACCATCCCACTACCACTATCAGATTAGAGCCATAAGGGAGTCTAGACATCTCCCACCCCACTACCACTATCAGATTAGAGCCATAACGGAGACTAGACATCTCCCACCCCACTACCACTATCAGATTAGAGCCATAAAGGAGACTAGAAATCTACCACTATCAGAATAGAGCCATAAGGGAGCCTAGACATCTTCCACCCCACTACCACTATCAGATTAGAGCCATAAGGGACTCTAGACATATACCACCTCTACCACTATCAGATTAGTCTCATGAGGGAGCCTAGACATCTACCAACCTACAATCACTGTCAGATTAGAGCCTTAAAGGAGACTAGACATCTACCACTATCAGATTAGAGCCATAAAGGAGACTACCACTATAAGATTAGAGCCATAAGGGAGACTAGACATCTCCCACCCCACTACCACTATCAGATTAGAGCCATAATGGAGACTAGACATCTACCACTATCAGATTAGAGCCATAAAGGAGACTACCACTATAAGATTAGAGCCATAAGGGAGACTAGACATCTCCCACCCCACTACCACTATCAGATCAGAGCCATAAAGGAGACTAGACATCTCTCACCCCACTACCACTATCAGATAAGAGCCATAAGGAGACTAGACATCTACCACACAACTATCAAATTAGAGCCATAAAGGTGACTAGACATCTACCACAATCAGATTAGAGCCATAATGGAGTCTAGACATGTACCACCCCACTACCACTATCAGATTAGAGCCATAAGGAGACTAGACATCTCTCACCCCACTACCACTATCAGATTAGAGCCATAAAGGAGACTAGACATCTACCACTATCAGATTAGAGCCATAAAGGAGACTACCACAATCAGATTAGAGCCATAAGGAGACTAGACATCTCCCACCCCACTACCACTATCAGATTAGAGCCATAAAGGAGACTAGACATCTCTCACCCCACTACCTCTATCAGATTAGAGCCATAAGGGAGACTAGACATCTACAACACAACTATCAAATTAGAGCCATAAAGGTGACTAGACATCTACCACTATCAGATTAGTGCCATAAGGGTGTCTAGACATGTACCAGCCCACTACCACTATCAGATTAGAGCCATAAAGAGACTACCACAATCTGATTAGAGCCATAAGGAGACTAGACATCTCCCACCCCACTACCACTATCAGATTAGAGCCATAAAGGAGACTGCCACTATCAGATTAGAGCCATAAAGGAGACTAGACATCTCCCACCCCACTACCACTATCAGATTAGAGCAATAAAGGAGACTACCACTATCATATTAGAGCCATAAGGGACTAGACATCTCCCACCCTACTACACTATCAGATTAGAGCCATAAAGGAGACTAGACATATCTCACCCCACTACCACTATCAGATTAGAGCCATAAAGGAGACTAGACATCTACCACTATCAGATTAGAGCCATAAAGGAGACTAGACATATCTCACCCCACTACCACTATCAGATTAGAGCCATAAGGGAGACTAGACATCTCCCACCACACTACCACTATCAGATTAGAGCCATAAAGGAGACTACCACAATCAGATTAGAGCCATAAAGGAGACAAGACATATCTCACCCCACTACCACTATCAGATTAGAGCCATAAAGGAGACTACCACTATCATATTAGAGCCATAAGGCAGCCTAGACATCTCCCACCCCACTACCACTATCAGATTAGAGCCATAAAGGAGACTAGACATATCTCACCCCACTACCACTATCAGATTAGAGCCATAAAGGAGACTAGACATCTACCACTATCAGATTAGAGCCATAAAGGAGACTAGACATCTACCACCCCACTACCACTATCAGATTAGAGCCATAAAGGAGACTAGACATCTCTCATCCCACTACCACTATCAGATAAGAGCCATAAGGGAGACTAGACATCTCTCACCCCACTACCACTATCAGATTAGAGCCATAAAGGAGACTACCACAATCAGATTAGAGCCATAAGGGAGACTAGACATCTCCCACCCCACTACCACAATCAGATTAGAGCCATAAAGGACCCTAGACATCTACTACCCTACAATCACTATCAGATTAGAGCCATAAAGGAGGCTAGACATCTACCACTATCATATTAGAGCCATAATGGAGACTATACATCTACCACTATCAGATTAGTGTCATATAGGAGACTACCACTATCATATTAGAGCCATAAGGGAGCCTAGACATCTCCCACCCCACTACCACTATCAGATTAGAGCCATAAAGGAGACTAGAAATCTTCCACTATCAGATTAGAGCCATAAAGGAGACTACCACTATCATATTAGAGCCATAAGGGAGCCTAGACATCTCCCACCCCACTACCACTATCAGATTAGAGCCATAAAGGAGACTAGACATATCTCACCCCACTACCACTATCAGATTAGAGCCATAAAGGAGACTAGACATCTACCACTATCAGATTAGAGCCATAAAGGAGACTAGACATATCTCACCCCACTACCACTATCAGATCAGAGCCATAAAGGAGACTAGACATCTCTCACCCCACTACCACTATCAGATTAGAGCCAGACTACCACAATCAGATTAGAGCCATAAGGAGACTAGACATCTCTCACCCCACTACCACTATCAGATTAGAGCCATAAAGGAGACTACCACAATCAGATTAGAGCCATAAGGGAGACTAGACATCTCCCACCCCACTACCACAATCAGATTAGAGCCATAAGGGAGCCTAGACATCTACCGCCCTACAATCACTATAAGATTAGAGCCATAAAGGAGACAAGACATCTCCCACACCACTACCACTATCAGATTAGAGCCATAAAGGAGACTAGACATCTACCACTATCAGATTAGAGCCATAAAGGAGACTACCACTATAAGATTAGAGCCATAAGGGAGACTAGACATCTCCCACCCCACTACCACTATCAGATCAGAGCCATAAAGGAGACTAGACATCTCTCACCCCACTACCACTATCAGATTAGAGTCATAAAGGAGGCTAGACATCTACCACTATCATATTAGAGCCATAATGGAGACTATACATCTACCACTATCAGATTAGAGTCATAAAGGAGACTAGACATCTACCACTATCAGATTAGAGCCATAAAGGAGACTACCACTATCATATTAGAGCCATAAGGGAGCCTAGACATCTCCCACCCCACTACCACTATCAGATTAGAGCCATAAGGGAGTCTAGACATGTACCATCCCACTACCACTATCAGATTAGAGCCATAAGGAGTCTAGACATCTCCCACCCCACTACCACTATCAGATTAGAGCCATAACGGAGACTAGACATCTCCCACCCCACTACCACTATCAGATTAGAGCCATAAAGGAGACTAGAAATCTACCACTATCAGAATAGAGCCATAGAGGGAGCCTAGACATCTTCCACCCCACTACCACTATCAGATTAGAGCCATAAGGGACTCTAGACATATACCACCTCTACCACTATCAGATTAGTCTCATGAGGGAGCCTAGACATCTACCAACCTACAATCACTGTCAGATTAGAGCCTTAAAGGAGACTAGACATCTACCACTATCAGATTAGAGCCATAAAGGAGACTACCACTATAAGATTAGAGCCATAAGGAGACTAGACATCTCCCACCCCACTACCACTATCAGATTAGAGCCATAATGGAGACTAGACATCTACCACTATCAGATTAGAGCCATAAAGGAGACTACCACTATAAGATTAGAGCCATAAGGAGACTAGACATCTCCCACCCCACTACCACTATCAGATCAGAGCCATAAAGGAGACTAGACATCTCTCACCCCACTACCACTATCAGATAAGAGCCATAAGGAGACTAGACATCTACCACACAACTATCAAATTAGAGCCATAAAGGTGACTAGACATCTACCACAATCAGATTAGAGCCATAATGGAGTCTAGACATGTACCACCCCACTACCACTATCAGATTAGAGCCATAAGGAGACTAGACATCTCTCACCCCACTACCACTATCAGATTAGAGCCATAAAGGAGACTAGACATCTACCACTATCAGATTAGAGCCATAAAGGAGACTACCACAATCAGATTAGAGCCATAAGGAGACTAGACATCTCCCACCCACTACCACTATCAGATTAGAGCCATAAAGGAGACTAGACATCTCTCACCCCACTACCACTATCAGATTAGAGCCATAAAGGAGACTAGACATCTACAACACAACTATCAAATTAGAGCCATAAAGGTGACTAGACATCTACCACTATCAGATTAGTGCCATAAGGGTGTCTAGACATGTACCAGCCCACTACCACTATCAGATTAGAGCCATAAAGGAGACTACCACAATCTGATTAGAGCCATAAGGGAGACTAGACATCTCCCACCCCACTACCACTATGAGATTAGAGCCATAAAGGAGACTGCCACTATCAGATTAGAGCCATAAAGGAGACTAGACATCTCCCACCCCACTACCACTATCAGATTAGAGCAATAAAGGAGACTACCACTATCATATTAGAGCCATAAGGGAGCCTAGACATCTCCCACCCCACTACACTATCAGATTAGAGCCATAAAGGAGACTAGACATATCTCACCCCACTACCACTATCAGATTAGAGCCATAAAGGAGACTAGACATCTACCACTATCAGATTAGAGCCATAAAGGAGACTAGACATATCTCACCCCACTACCACTATCAGATCAGAGCCATAAAGGAGACTAGACATCTCTCATCCCACTACCACTATCAGATAAGAGCCATAAGGAGACTAGACATCTCTCACCCCACTACCACTATCAGATTAGAGCCATAAAGGAGACTACCACAATCAGATTAGAGCCATAAGGAGACTAGACATCTCCCACCCCACTACCACAATCAGATTAGAGCCATAAAGGACCCTAGACATCTACTACCCTACAATCACTATCAGATTAGAGCCATAAAGGAGGCTAGACATCTACCACTATCATATTAGAGCCATAATGGAGACTATACATCTACCACTATCAGATTAGTGTCATATAGGAGACTACCACTATCATATTAGAGCCATAAAGGAGCCTAGACATCTCCCACCCCACTACCACTATCAGATTAGAGCCATAAAGGAGACTAGAAATCTTCCACTATCAGATTAGAGCCATAAAGGAGACTACCACTATCATATTAGAGCCATAAGGAGCCTAGACATCTCCCACCCCACTACCACTATCAGATCAGAGCCATAAAGGAGACTAGACATCTCCCACCCCACTACCACTATCAAATTAGAGCCATAAAGGTGACTAGACATCTACCACAATCAGATTAGAGCCATAAGGGAGTCTAGACATGTACCACCCCACTACCACTATCAGATTAGAGCCATAAGGAGACTAGACATCTCTCACCCCACTACCACTATCAGATTAGAGCCATAAAGGAGACTAGACATCTACCACTATCAGATTAGAGCCATAAAGGAGACTACCACAATCAGATTAGAGCCATAAGGGAGACTAGACATCTCCCACCCCACTACCACTATCAGATTAGAGCCATAAAGGAGACTAGACATCTCTCACCCCACTACCACTATCAGATTAGAGCCATAAAGGTGACTAGACATCTACCACTATCAGATTAGTGCCATAAGGGTGTCTAGACATGTACCAGCCCACTACCACTATCAGATTAGAGCCATAAAGGAGACTACCACAATCTGATTAGAGCCATAAGGAGACTAGACATCTCCCACCCCACTACCACTATCAGATTAGAGCCATAAAGGAGACTACCACATCATCAGATTAGAGCCATAAAGGAGGCAAGACATATCTCACCCCACTACCACTATCAGATTAGAGCCATAAGGGAGACTAGACATCTCCCACCCCACTACCACAATCAGATTAGAGCCATAAAGGAGACTAGACATCTCCCACCCCACTACCACTATCAGATTAGAGCCATAAAGGAGACTAGACATCTACTACCCTACAATCACTATCAGATTAGAGCCATAAAGGAGGCTAGACATCTACCACTATCATATTAGAGCCATAATGGAGACTATACATCTACCACTATCAGATTAGTGCCATAAAGGAGACTACCACTATCATATTAGAGCCATAAGGGAGCCTAGACATCTCCCACCCCACTACCACTATCAGATTAGAGTCATAAAGGAGACTAGACATCTACCACTATCAGATTAGAGCCATAAAGGAGACTACCACTATAAGATTAGAGCCATAAGGAGACTAGACATCTCCCACCCCACTATCACAATCAGATTAGAGCCATAAAGGAGACAAGACATATCTCACCCCACTACCACTATCAGATTAGAGCCATACGGGAGACTAGACATCTATCACTATCAGATTAGAGCCATAAAGGAGACTACCACTATCAGATTAGAGCCATAAAGGAGACTAGACATCTCCCACCCCACTACCACTATCAGATTAGAGCAATAAAGAGACTACCACCATATTAGAGCCATAAGGGAGCCTAGACATCTCCCACCCCACTACCACTATCAGATTAGAGCCATAAAGGAGACTAGACATATCTCACCCCACTACCACTATCAGATCAGAGCCATAAAGGAGACTAGACATCTCTCACCCCACTACCACTATCAGATTAGAGCCATAAAGGAGACTACCACAATCAGATTAGAGCCATAAGGGAGACTAGACATCTCCCACCCCACTACCACAATCAGATTAGAGCCATAAAGGACCCTAGACATCTACTACCCTACAATCACTATAAGATTAGAGCCATAAGGGAGACTAGACACCTCCCACACCACTACCACTATCAGATTAGAGCCATAAAGGAGACTAGACATCTACCACTATCAGATTAGAGCCATAAAGGAGACTACCACTATAAGATTAGAGCCATAAGGGAGCCTAGACATCTCCCACCCCACTACCACTTTCAGATGAGAGCCATAAAGGAGACTAGACATATCTCACCCCATTACCATTATCAGATTAGAGCCATAAGGGAGACTAGACATCTACCACTATCAGATCAGAGCCATAAAGGAGACTACCAGTATAAGATTAGAGCCATAAAGGAGACTAGACATCTACCACTATCAGATTAGAGCCATAAAGGAGACTCCCACTATCATATTAGAGCCATAAGGGAGCCTAGACATCTCCCACCCCACTACCACTATCAGATTAGAGCCATAAAGGAGACTAGACATGTACCATCCCACTACACTATCAGATTAGAGCCATAAGGGAGTCTAGACATCTCCCACCCCACTACCACTATCAGATTAGAGCCATAACGGAGACTAGACATCTCCCACCCCACTACCACTATCAGATTAGAGCCATAAAGGAGACTAGAAATCTACCACTATCAGAATAGAGCCATAAGGGAGCCTAGACATCTTCCACCCCACTACCACTATCAGATTAGAGCCATAAGGGACTCTAGACATATACCACCTCTACCACTATCAGATTAGTCTCATGAGGGAGCCTAGACATCTACCAACCTACAATCACTGTCAGATTAGAGCCTTAAAGGAGACTAGACATCTACCACTATCAGATTAGAGCCATAAAGGAGACTACCACTATAAGATTAGAGCCATAAGGGAGACTAGACATCTCCCACCCCACTACCACTATCAGATTAGAGCCATAATGGAGACTAGACATCTACCACTATCAGATTAGAGCCATAAAGGAGACTACCACTATAAGATTAGAGCCATAAGGGAGACTAGACATCTCCCACCCCACTACCACTATCAGATCAGAGCCATAAAGGAGACTAGACATCTCTCACCCCACTACCACTATCAGATAAGAGCCATAAGGGAGACTAGACATCTACCACACAACTATCAAATTAGAGCCATAAAGGTGACTAGACATCTACCACAATCAGATTAGAGCCATAATGGAGTCTAGACATGTACCACCCCACTACCACTATCAGATTAGAGCCATAAGGGAGACTAGACATCTCTCACCCCACTACCACTATCAGATTAGAGCCATAAAGGAGACTAGACATCTACCACTATCAGATTAGAGCCATAAAGGAGACTACCACAATCAGATTAGAGCCATAAGGAGACTAGACATCTCCCACCCCACTACCACTATCAGATTAGAGCCATAAAGGAGACTAGACATCTCTCACCCCACTACCTCTATCAGATTAGAGCCATAAGGGAGACTAGACATCTACAACACAACTATCAAATTAGAGCCATAAAGGTGACTAGACATCTACCACTATCAGATTAGTGCCATAAGGGTGTCTAGACATGTACCAGCCCACTACCACTATCAGATTAGAGCCATAAAGGAGACTACCACAATCTGATTAGAGCCATAAGGGAGACTAGACATCTCCCACCCCACTACCACTATGAGATTAGAGCCATAAAGGAGACTGCCACTATCAGATTAGAGCCATAAAGGAGACTAGACATCTCCCACCCCACTACCACTATCAGATTAGAGCAATAAAGGAGACTACCACTGTCATATTAGAGCCATAAGGGAGCCTAGACATCTCCCACCCCACTACACTATCAGATTAGAGCCATAAAGGAGACTAGACATATCTCACCCCACTACCACTATCAGATTAGAGCCATAAAGGAGACTAGACATCTACCACTATCAGATTAGAGCCATAAAGGAGACTACCACTATAAGATTAGAACCATAAGGGAGACTAGACATCTCCCACCCCACTACCACTATCAGATCAGAGCCATAAGGGAGTCTAGACATGTACCATCCCACTACCACTATCAGATTAGAGCCATAAGGGAGTCTAGACATCTACCACTATCAGATTAGAGCCATAAAGGAGACTACCACTATCATATTAGAGCCATAAGGAGTCTAGACATGTACCACCCCACTACCACTATCAGATCAGAGCCATAAAGGAGACTACCACAATCAGATTAGAGCCATAAGGGAGACTAGACATCTCCCACCCCACTACCACAATCAGATTAGAGCCATAAAGGACCCTAGACATCTACTACCCTACAATCACTATCAGATTAGAGCCATAAAGGAGGCTAGACATCTACCACTATCATATTAGAGCCATAATGGAGACTATACATCTACCACTATCAGATTAGTGTCATATAGGAGACTACCACTATCATATTAGAGCCATAAGGGAGCCTAGACATCTCCCACCCCACTACCACTATCAGATTAGAGCCATAAAGGAGACTAGAAATCTTCCACTATCAGATTAGAGCCATAAAGGAGACTACCACTATCATATTAGAGCCATAAGGGAGCCTAGACATCTCCCACCCCACTACCACTATCAGATTAGAGCCATAAAGGAGACTAGACATATCTCACCCCACTACCACTATCAGATTAGAGTCATAAAGGAGACTAGACATCTACCACTATCAGATTAGAGCCATAAAGGAGACTACCACTATCATATTAGAGCCATAAGGGAGCCTAGACATCTCCCACCCCACTACCACTATCAGATTAGAGCCATAAGGAGTCTAGACATGTACCATCCCACTACCACTATCAGATTAGAGCCATAAGGGAGTCTAGACATCTCCCACCCCACTACCACTATCAGATTAGAGCCATAACGGAGACTAGACATCTCCCACCCCACTACCACTATCAGATTAGAGCCATAAAGGAGACTAGAAATCTACCACTATCAGAATAGAGCCATAAGGGAGCCTAGACATCTTCCACCCCACTACCACTATCAGATAAGAGCCATAAGGGAGACTAGACATCTACCACACAACTATCAAATTAGAGCCATAAAGGTGACTAGACATCTACCACAATCAGATTAGAGCCATAAGGGAGTCTAGACATGTACCACCCCACTACCACTATCAGATTAGAGCCATAAGGGAGACTAGACATCTCTCACCCCACTACCACTATCAGATTAGAGCCATAAAGGAGACTAGACATCTACCACTATCAGATTAGAGCCATAAAGGAGACCACCACAATCAGATTAGAGCCATAAGGAGACTAGACATCTCCCACCCCACTACCACTATCAGATTAGAGCCATAAAGGAGACTAGACATCTCTCACCCCACTACCACTATCAGATTAGAGCCATAAAGGTGACTAGACATCTACCACTATCAGATTAGTGCCATAAGGGTGTCTAGACATGTACCAGCCCACTACCACTATCAGATTAGAGCCATAAAGGAGACTACCACAATCTGATTAGAGCCATAAGGGAGACTAGACATCTCCCACCCCACTACCACTATCAGATTAGAGCCATAAAGGAGACTACCACAATCAGATTAGAGCCATAAAGGAGGCAAGACATATCTCACCCCACTACCACTATCAGATTAGAGCCATACGGGAGACTAGACATCTCCCACCCCACTACCACTATCAGATTAGAGCCATAAGGGAGTCTAGACATGTACCATCCCACTACCACTATCAGATTAGAGCCATAAGGGAGTCTAGACATCTCCCACCCCACTACCACTATCAGATTAGAGCCATAACGGAGACTAGACATCTCCCACCCCACTACCACTATCAGATTAGAGCCATAAAGGAGACTAGAAATCTACCACTATCAGAATAGAGCCATAAGGGAGCCTAGACATCTTCCACCCCACTACCACTATCAGATTAGAGCCATAAGGGACTCTAGACATATACCACCTCTACCACTATCAGATTAGAGCCATAAGGGAGCCTAGACATCTACCAACCTACAATCACTATCAGATTAGAGCCAAAGGAGACTAGACATCTACCACTATCAGATTAGAGCCATAAAGGAGACTACCACTATAAGATTAGAGCCATAAGGGAGACTAGACATCTCCCACCCCACTACCACTATCAGATTAGAGCCATAATGGAGACTAGACATCTACCACTATCAGATTAGAGCCATAAAGGAGACTACCACTATAAGATTAGAACCATAAGGGAGACTAGACATCTCCCACCCCACTACCACTATCAGATCAGAGCCATAAAGGAGACTAGACATCTCTCACCCCACTACCACTATCAGATTAGTGTCATAAAGGAGACTAGACATCTACCACTATCAGATTAGAGCCATAAAGGAGACTACCACTATCATATTAGAGCAATAAGGGAGTCTAGACATGTACCACCCCACTACCACTATCAGATTCAGAGCCATAAAGGAGACTACCACAATCAGATTAGAGCCATAAAGGAGACTAGACATCTCCCACCCCACTACCACAATCAGATTAGAGCCATAAAGGACCCTAGACATCTACTACCCTACAATCACTATCAGATTAGAGCCATAAAGGAGGCTAGACATCTACCACTATCATATTAGAGCCATAATGGAGACTATACATCTACCACTATCAGATTAGTGTCATATAGGAGACTACCACTATCATATTAGAGCCATAAAGGAGCCTAGACATCTCCCACCCCACTACCACTATCAGATTAGAGCCATAAAGGAGACTAGAAATCTTCCACTATCAGATTAGAGCCATAAAGGAGACTACCACTATCATATTAGAGCCATAAGGAGCCTAGACATCTCCCACCCCACTACCACTATCAGATTAGAGCCATAAAGGAGACTAGACATATCTCACCCCACTACCACTATCAGATTAGAGTCATAAAGGAGACTAGACATCTACCACTATCAGATTAGAGCCATAAAGGAGACTACCACTATCATATTAGAGCCATAAGGAGCCTAGACATCTCCCACCCCACTACCACTATCAGATTAGAGCCATAAGGGAGTCTAGACATGTACCATCCCACTACCACTATCAGATTAGAGCCATAAGGAGTCTAGACATCTCCCACCCCACTACCACTATCAGATTAGAGCCATAACGGAGACTAGACATCTCCCACCCCACTACCACTATCAGATTAGAGCCATAAAGGAGACTAGAAATCTACCACTATCAGAATAGAGCCATAAGGAGCCTAGACATCTTCCACCCCACTACCACTATCAGATTAGAGCCATAAAGGAGACTAGACATCTACCACACACTATCAAATTAGAGCCATAAAGGTGACTAGACATCTACCACTATCAGATTAGAGCCATAAGGGAGTCTAGACATCTACCACCCCACTACCACTATCAGATTAGAGCCATAAAGGAGACTAGACATCTCTCACCCCACTACCACTATCAGATTAGAGCCATAAAGGAGACTAGACATCTACCACTATCAGATTAGAGCCATAAAGGAGACCACCACAATCAGATTAGAGCCATAAGGAGACTAGACATCTCCCACCCCACTACCACTATCAGATTAGAGCCATAAAGGAGACTAGACATCTCTCACCCCACTACCACTATCAGATTAGAGCCATAAAGGTGACTAGACATCTACCACTATCAGATTAGTGCCATAAGGGGAGTCTAGACATCTACCAGCCCACTACCACTATCAGATTAGAGCCATAAAGGAGACTACCACAATCTGATTAGAGCCATAAGGAGACTAGACATCTCCCACCCCACTACCACTATCAGATTAGAGCCATAAAGGAGACTATCAGATTAGAGCCATAAAGGAGGCAAGACATATCATCACCCCACTACCACTATCAGATTAGAGCCATAAAGGAGACTAGACATCTCCCACCCCACTACCACTATCAGATTAGAGCCATAAGGAGTCTAGACATGTACCATCCCACTACCACTATCAGATTAGAGCCATAAGGAGTCTAGACATCTCCCACCCCACTACCACTATCAGATTAGAGCCATAACGGAGACTAGACATCTCCCACCCCACTACCACTATCAGATTAGAGCCATAAAGGAGACTAGAAATCTACCACTATCAGAATAGAGCCATAAAGGAGCCTAGACATCTTCCACCCCACTACCACTATCAGATTAGAGCCATAAGGGACTCTAGACATATACCACCTCTACCACTATCAGATTAGTCTCATGAGGGAGCCTAGACATCTACCAACCTACAATCACTGTCAGATTAGAGCCTTAAAGGAGACTAGACATCTACCACTATCAGATTAGAGCCATAAAGGAGACTACCACTATAAGATTAGAGCCATAAGGGAGACTAGACATCTCCCACCCCACTACCACTATCAGATTAGAGCCATAATGGAGACTAGACATCTACCACTATCAGATTAGAGCCATAAAGGAGACTACCACTATAAGATTAGAACCATAAGGGAGACTAGACATCTCCCACCCCACTACCACTATCAGATCAGAGCCATAAAGGAGACTAGACATCTCTCACCCCACTACCACTATCAGATTAGTGTCATAAAGGAGACTAGACATCTACCACTATCAGATTAGAGCCATAAAGGAGACTACCACTATCATATTAGAGCCATAAGGGAGTCTAGACATGTACCACCCCACTACCACTATCAGATCAGAGCCATAAAGGAGACTACCACAATCAGATTAGAGCCATAAGGGAGACTAGACATCTCCCACCCCACTACCACAATCAGATTAGAGCCATAAAGGACCCTAGACATCTACTACCCTACAATCACTATCAGATTAGAGCCATAAAGGAGGCTAGACATCTACCACTATCATATTAGAGCCATAATGGAGACTATACATCTACCACTATCAGATTAGTGCCATATAGGAGACTACCACTATCATATTAGAGCCATAAGGGAGCCTAGACATCTCCCACCCCACTACCACTATCAGATTAGAGCCATAAAGGAGACTAGAAATCTTCCACTATCAGATTAGAGCCATAAAGGAGACTACCACTATCATATTAGAGCCATAAGGGAGCCTAGACATCTCCCACCCCACTACCACTATCAGATCAGAGCCATAAAGGAGACGAGACATCTCCCACCCCACTACCACTATCAGATTAGAGCCATAAAGGAGACTAGACATCTACCACTATCAGATTAGAGCCATAAAGGAGACTACCACTATAAGATTAGAGCCATAAGGAGACTAGACATCTCCCACCCCACTACCACAATCAGAATAGAGCCATAAAGGAGACAAGACATATCTCACCCCACTACCACTATCAGATTAGAGCCATACGGGAGACTAGACATCTACCACTATCAGATTAGAGCCATAAAGGAGACTGCCACTATCAGATTAGAGCCATAAAGGAGACTAGACATCTCCCACCCCACTACCACTATCAGATTAGAGCAATAAAGGAGACTACCACTATCATATTAGAGCCATAAGGGAGCCTAGACATCTCCCACCCCACTACACTATCAGATTAGAGCCATAAAGGAGACTAGACATATCTCACTCCACTACCACTATCAGATTAGAGCCATAAAGGAGACTAGACATCTACCACTATCAGATTAGAGCCATAAAGGAGACTAGACATATCTCACCCCACTACCACTATCAGATCAGAGCCATAAAGGAGACTAGACATCTCTCACCCCACTACCACTATCAGATAAGAGCCATAAGGGAGACTAGACATCTCTCACCCCACTACCACTATCAGATTAGAGCCATAAAGGAGACTACCACAATCAGATTAGAGCCATAAGGGAGACTAGACATCTACTACCCTACAATTACTATAAGATTAGAGCCATAAGGGAGACTAGACATCTCCCACACCACTACCACTATCAGATTAGAGCCATAAAGGAGACTAGACATCTACCACTATCAGATTAGAGCCATAAAGGAGACTACCACTATAAGATTAGAGCCATAAGGGAGACTAGACATCTCCCACCCCACTACCACTATCAGATCAGAGCCATAAAGGAGACTAGACATCTCTCACCCCACTACCACTATCAGATAAGAGCCATAAAGGAGACTAGACATCTCTCACCCCACTACCACTATCAGATAAGAGCCATAAGGGAGACTAGACATCTACCACACAACTATCAAATTAGAGCCATAAAGGTGACTAGACATCTACCACAATCAGATTAGAGCCATAAGGGAGTGTAGACATGTACCACCCCACTACCACTATCAGATTAGAGCCATAAGGGAGACTAGACATCTCTCACCCCACTACCACTATCAGATTAGAGCCATAAAGGAGACTAGACATCTACCACTATCAGATTAGAGCCATAAAGGAGACTACCACAATCAGATTAGAGCCATAAAGGAGGCAAGACATATCTCACCCCACTACCACTATCAGATTAGAGCCATACGGGAGACTAGACATCTACCACTATCAGATTAGAGCCATAAAGGAGACTTCCACTATCAGATTAGAGCCATAAAGGAGACTAGACATCTCCCACCCCACTACCACTATCAGATTAGAGCCATAAGGGAGTCTAGACATGTACCACCCCACTACCACTATCAGATTAGAGCAATAAAGGAGACTACCACTATCATATTAGAGCCATAAGGGAGCCTAGACATCTCCCACCCCACTACCACTATCAGATTAGAGCCATAAAGGAGACTAGACATCTACCACTATCAGATTAGAGCCATAAAGGAGACTACCACTATAAGATTAGAGCCATAAGGGAGACTAGACATCTCTCACCCCACTACCACTATCAGATTAGAGCCATAAAGGAGACTACCACAATCAGATTAGAGCCATAAGGGAGACTAGACATCTCCCACCCCACTACCACAATCAGATTAGAGCCATAAAGGACCCTAGACATCTACTACCCTACAATCACTATCAGATTAGAGCCATAAAGGAGGCTAGACATCTACCACTATCATATTAGAGCCATAATGGAGACTATACATCTACCACTATCAGATTAGTGTCATATAGGAGACTACCACTATCATATTAGAGCCATAAGGAGCCTAGACATCTCCCACCCCACTACCACTATCAGATTAGAGCCATAAAGGAGACTAGAAATCTTCCACTATCAGATTAGAGCCATAAAGGAGACTACCACTATCATATTAGAGCCATAAGGGAGCCTAGACATCTCCCACCCCACTACCACTATCAGATTAGAGCCATAAAGGAGACTAGACATATCTCACCCCACTACCACTATCAGATTAGAGTCATAAAGGAGACTAGACATCTACCACTATCAGATTAGAGCCATAAAGGAGACGACCACTATCATATTAGAGCCATAAGGGAGCCTAGACATCTCCCACCCCACTACCACTATCAGATTAGTGCCATAAGGGTGTCTAGACATGTACCAGCCCACTACCACTATCAGATTAGAGCCATAAAGGAGACTACCACAATCTGATTAGAGCCATAAGGAGACTAGACATCTCCCACCCCACTACCACTATCAGATTAGAGCCATAAAGGAGACTACACAATCAGATTAGAGCCATAAAGGAGGCAAGACATATCTCACCCCACTACCACTATCAGATTAGAGCCATACGGGAGACTAGACATCTCCCACCCCACTACCACTATCAGATTAGAGCCATAAGGAGTCTAGACATGTACCATCCCACTACCACTATCAGATTAGAGCCATAAAGGAGTCTAGACATCTCCCACCCCACTACCACTATCAGATTAGAGCCATAACGGAGACTAGACATCTCCCACCCCACTACCACTATCAGATTAGAGCCATAAAGGAGAATAGACATCTACCACTATCAGATTAGAGCCATAAAGGAGACTACCACTATAAGATTAGAACCATAAGGGAGACTAGACATCTCCCACCCCACTACCACTATCAGATCAGAGCCATAAAGGAGACTAGACATCTCTCACCCCACTACCACTATCAGATAAGAGCCATAAGGGAGACTAGACATCTCTCACCCCACTACCACTATCAGATTAGAGCCATAAAGGAGACTACCACAATCAGATTAGAGCCATAAAGGAGACTAGACATCTCCCACCCCACTACCACTATCAGATTAGAGCCATAAAGGACCCTAGACATCTACTACCCTACAATCACTATCAGATTAGAGCCATAAAGGAGGCTAGACATCTACCACTATCATATTAGAGCCATAATGGAGATTATACATCTACCACTATCAGATTAGTGTCATATAGGAGACTACCACTATCATATTAGAGCCATAAGGAGCCTAGACATCTCCCACCCCACTACCACAATCAGATTAGAGCCATAAAGGAGACTAGAAATCTTCCACTATCAGATTAGAGCCATAAAGGAGACTACCACTATCATATTAGAGCCATAAGGGAGCCTAGACATCTCCCACCCCACTACCACTATCAGATTAGAGCCATAAAGGAGACTAGACATATCTCACCCCACTACCACTATCAGATTAGAGTCATAAAGGAGACTAGACATCTACCACTATCAGATTAGAGCCATAAAGGAGACTACCACTATCATATTAGAGCCATAAGGGAGCCTAGACATCTCCCACCCCACTACCACTATCAGATTAGAGCCATAAGGGAGTCTAGACATGTACCATCCCACTACCACTATCAGATTAGAGCCATAAGGGAGTCTAGACATCTCCCACCCCACTACCACTATCAGATTAGAGCCATAACGGAGACTAGACATCTCCCACCCCACTACCACTATCAGATTAGAGCCATAAAGGAGACTAGAAATCTACCACTATCAGAATAGAGCCATAAGGAGCCTAGACATCTTCCACCCCACTACCACTATCAGATTAGAGCCATAAGGGACTCTAGACATATACCACCTCTACCACTATCAGATTAGTCTCATGAGGAGCCTAGACATCTACCAACCTACAATCACTGTCAGATTAGAACCTTAAAGGAGACTAGACATCTACCACTATCAGATTAGAGCCATAAAGGAGACTACCACTATAAGATTAGAGCCATAAGGGAGACTAGACATCTCCCACCCCACTACCACTATCAGATTAGAGCCATAATGGAGACTAGACATCTACCACTATCAGATTAGAGCCATAAAGGAGACTACCACTATAAGATTAGAGCCATAAGGGAGACTAGACATCTCCCACCCCACTACCACTATCAGATAAGAGCCATAAGGGAGACTAGACATCTACCACACAACTATCAAATTAGAGCCATAAAGGTGACTAGACATCTACCACAATCATATTAGAGCCATAATGGAGTCTAGACATGTACCACCCCACTACCACTATGAGATTAGAGCCATAAAGGAGACTGCTACTATCAGATTAGAGCCATAAAGGAGACTAGACATCTCCCACCCCACTACCACTATCAGATTAGAGCAATAAAGGAGACTACCACTGTCATATTAGAGCCATAAGGGAGCCTAGACATCTCCCACCCCACTATCAGATTAGAGCCATAAAGGAGACTAGACATATCTCACCCCACTACCACTATCAGATTAGAGCCATAAAGGAGACTAGACATCTACCACTATCAGATTAGAGCCATAAAGGAGACTAGACATATCTCACCCCACTACCACTATCAGATCAGAGCCATAAAGGAGACTAGACATCTCTCATCCCACTACCACTATCAGATAAGAGCCATAAGGGAGACTAGACATCTCTCACCCCACTACCACTATCAGATTAGAGCCATAAAGGAGACTACCACAATCAGATTAGAGCCATAAGGGAGACTAGACATCTCCCACCCCACTACCACAATCAGATTAGAGCCATAAAGGACCCTAGACATCTACTACCCTACAATCACTATCAGATTAGAGCCATAAAGGAGGCTAGACATCTACCACTATCATATTAGAGCCATAATGGAGACTATACATCTACCACTATCAGATTAGTGTCATATAGGAGACTACCACTATGATATTAGAGCCATAAGGGAGCCTAGACATCTCCCACCCCACTACCACTATCAGATTAGAGCCATAAAGGAGACTAGAAATCTTCCACTATCAGATTAGAGCCATAAAGGAGACTACCACTATCATATTAGAGCCATAAGGGAGCCTAGACATCTCCCACCCCACTACCACTATCAGATTAGAGCCATAAAGGAGACTAGACATATCTCACCCCACTACCACTATCAGATTAGAGCCATAAAGGAGACTACCACTATCAGATTAGAGCCATAAGGGAGCCTAGACATCTCCCACCCCACTACCACTATCAGATTAGAGCCATAAAGGAGACTAGACATCTCTCACCCCACTACCACTATCAGATTAGAGCCATAAGGGAGACTACCACTATCATATTAGAGCCATAAGGAGCCTAAAGGAGACATCTCCCACCCCACCACTATCAGATTAGAGCCATAAAGGAGTCTAGACATCTACCACCCCACTACCACTATCAGATTAGAGCCATAAAGGAGACTACCACTATCATATTAGAGCCATAAGGAGCCTAGACATCTCCCACCCCACTACCACTATCAGATTAGAGCCATAAAGGAGAATAGACATCTACCACTATCAGATTAGAGCCATAAAGGAGACTACCACTATAAGATTAGAACCATAAGGGAGACTAGACATCTCCCACCCCACTACC
>NW_024609144.1:0-27500 GCF_018296145.1 Oncorhynchus tshawytscha
GGGAACGTAACACTCTGGCAGCGCTGAACATGCGGGAGACTCCGGCAGCGCAGGAGAGAAGGAAGGCTCTGGCTGCGCTAAACAGGCGGGAGACTCCAGCAGTGCTGTAGAGGAGGAAGGCTCCTGGCTGCGCTAAACAGGCGGGAGACTCCAGCAGCGCTGTAGAGGAGGAAGGCTCTGGCAGCGCTGAACAGGCGGGAGACTCCGGCAGTGCAGGAGAGGAGGAAAGCTCTGGCTGCGCTGAACAGGCGGGAGGCTCCGGCAGCGCTAAACAGGTGGGAGACTCCGACAGCACTGGAGAGGAGAAAAGCTCTGGCTGCGCTGAATAGGCGAGGCGCACTGAAGGCCTGGTGCGTGGTGCTGGAACTGGTGGTACTGGACCGAGGACACACACAGGAAGCCTGGTGCGGGGAGCTGCCACCGGAGGACTGGAGGACTTTGAAGGTGGCACAGGATGGACCGGACCGTGAAGGTGTACTGGAGAGCCTGAGAGCAGGGCTGGCACAGGACGTGCAAGGCTAGGTAGGTACACAGGAGGCCTAGTGCGTGAGGCTGGCACAATTTTCACCAGCCGACTAACACGCACCTCAGGACGAGTATGGAGCGCTGACCCAGGTGCCATCAAATCCCCGACTCGCTCCGTCGGACGAATATCGTACCTAAAGCACCAAACTAGCAACTCCCTCATTACTCTCTCCTCCAATTTCCCCATTAACTCCTTCACAGTCTCTGCTTCGCTCACCTCTAACACCGGCTCTGGTTCTGGTCTCCTCCTTGGCTCCTCACTATAAACAGGGAGAGTTGGCTCAGGTCTGACTGCTGACTCTGTCACTCTCTCCCTGAGCCCCCCCCCAATACATTTTTGGGGCTGACTCTCGGTCTTCCGTCCGCGCCGCCATGCTTGCTTCGCCAACTCCATTCTCCGATAACCTGCTTCGCACTGCTCCAGCGAATCCCAGGCGGGCTCCGGCACTTTCTCTGGGTCGACAGCCCACCTGTCTATTTCCTCCCAAGTAGTGTAGTCCCGATATTGTTGCTCCTGCTGCCGCTGTTGCTTCTCCTCATACCAGCGCCTCTCAGCTCTCGCCGCCTCCAGTTCTTCTTTGGGGCGGCGATATTCTCCAGGCTGATCCCAGGGTCCTTCTCCGAACAATTCATCCTCCCATGTCCATTCCTCTCTTTGTTGCTTCTGCTGTCGCTGCCTGTCACCACGCTGCTTGGTCCAGTTGTGGTGGGTGATTCTGTAACGGCTTTCTTCCGTCGAAGGAGAGTCGGACCAAAATGCAGCGTGGTTAGTTCGATACATGTTTAATAAATGAATAAACACGACAAAATACAAAACCAAGAAACGGAACGTGAAAACCTATACAACCTATCTGGTGAATACAAACACACTGAGACAGGAACAATCACCCACAAACACACAGTGAAACCCAGGCTACCTAAATATGGTTCCCAATCAGAGACAACGAGAATCACCTGACTCTGATTGAGAACCGCCTCAGGCAGCCATAGACTCTGCTAGAAAACCCCACTAAGCCACAATCCCGAAAACTACGAAAAAAACCCCATACATAAACACAACAAAAAAATAAACCCATGTCACACCCTGGCCTGACCAAATAAATGTAGAAAACACAAAATACTAAGACCAGGGCGTGACAAGTAGTAGTAGTAGTAGTAGATGAGTGGTTACATTTCTGATGAAGGAACAGAATAATTTAAACTTAAACTTTACTAGTTCTATGTACACACACACACACACACACACACACACACACACACACACACACACACACACAGTACTGTAGATTAAAACCTGTGTGTGTGTGTGTGTAAAAGTGTGTGTGTGTGTGTGTGTGTGTGTGTGTGTGTGTGTGTGTGT
The DNA here is from genome assembly GCF_018296145.1 of Oncorhynchus tshawytscha. Taxonomy (NCBI): domain Eukaryota; kingdom Metazoa; phylum Chordata; class Actinopteri; order Salmoniformes; family Salmonidae; genus Oncorhynchus; species Oncorhynchus tshawytscha. The sequence continues at coordinate 1,886 of NW_024609144.1, forward strand.
GTGTGTGTGTGTGTGTGTGTGTGTGTGTGTGTGTGTGTGTGTGAGAGAGTGTGTACATAGAACTAGTATAGTGTGTGTGTGTGTGTGGTCTGACAGGAAGTAAAGGGATGGCATAGTGGAACCCTCACATCACCACTTGGCTTAATGTAGGGATGACGCTGTCTCAATAATCCTCTTCAGTTTAAATCATACTTCAATTCATTCAAGATGCTGTTGCGTCATCGTGGTTTGCGACACAATCACAGACACGCACACACAGATACACACACAGACGGACAAGGCATCTGTCACACACACTTTGCTTTACATACTACAATGAAGTGTTTTCGTGACACAGGTCAAGTAGAAATGTTGTAGTCATATGCACAGTAAAATACTATCCAGCTCTACCCAACAGTGTTGTCATATGAACAGTAAAATACTAGCCAGCTCTACCCAACAGTGTTGTCATATGAACAGTAAAATACTAGCCAGCTCGTGTTTCCTTGCAGGTAACCATGATTGACAGAGGAAGAACAATGATTCCAAGCACCACCCTCTTTTTGAAGCTTCCAGTCTGTTATTCGAACTCAATCAGCATGACAGAGCCTTGTCCTCGTCAACACTCACACCTATGTTAACGAGAGAATCACTGACATGATGTCAGCTGGTCCTTTTGTGGCAAGGCTGAAATGCAGTGGAAATGTTTTTTGGGTGATTCAGTTCATTTGCATGGCAAAGAGGGACTTTGCAATTAATTTCAATTCGTCTGATCACTCTTCATAACATTCTGGAGTATAGGCAAATTTCCATCATACAAACTGAGGCAGCAGAATTTGTGAAAATTAATATTTGTGTCATTCTCAAAACTTTTGGCCACAACTGTACATGTAGGAGAGGGATTAGGAGAATGTGACTGGTAGCAGGATAATTTTTTTTTTTAAATTGTAATAATAATAATAGTGATGCATTAACTCAGAATTCTTCAGGTTAGGCAATAACTGCAAATGGTTAAGGTAAGGTAGTGGCAGGTAGCCTGGTACTTAGAGCACTGGGCCAGTAACCGAAAGGTTGCTAGATTGAATCCCCGGGCTGACAAGGTAAAAATCTGTCGTTATGCCCCTGAACAAGGCAGTTAACCCACGGTTCCTAGGGTGTCATTGTAATTAAGAATCTGTTCTTAACTGACTTGACTAGTTAAAATAAAGATAAAATGAAAAAATGAAAATAAGGGTTTAGGTTTGGGATAGGCTTAAAACAAAAACTTTCTATCGACTGGATTCAAACATTCAACCAGATGCAGATGCTTCCATCCATCCACCATCCCCTTTCTCAATGCCCTAGCAAAACCCCAAACCGACCTGAAGGTAAGAGCACTCACTGTTGCCCCTAGTGGACAGTCTCCACGTCATCTCTCAATGTCTTCAGTCATGGATAGACGTCAAATACTGACTTGCATCACGGGTGATCTGGCTGAAATACTTATGATAATATGCTAGTGGTTATATACTGTACATTATTTATGTAAACAGGAGTAATATTGACCAGCAGCAGGGTAAAAACATAGATAATGGTAATGGTAAAGGAAATCAATATAGGAAGTGGATTGAAATTCTTAACCATGAATTGAGAAAATCTACTTTGACAATTTTAAATTCATGAATTTCAGTCAGTCAGTAGCACTATTGGAGAATATAGAGGCTCTACAATGTGCTTTACTCAGAGAGTCAGTCAGTGCTGTAGGACCCGGGGCTAACCCTCAGTTACAGCCCACTGCTGGGTTCTCAAGTGGGGGCTTTGAAACTGTGGAGAGTCTCTTGAACGGAGCCGTTTACCCATCAGCCCCTCCCCTCTTCCTGGACTAATCCCTAAGGGGAGTATGCGCCCTGTGTCCCTGGAGGAAGCGTCAGCATCACCGTGCGTGTCTCTGTGTGTGTGTGTGTGTGTGTGTGTGTGTGTGTGTGTGTGTGTGTGTGTGTGTGTGTGTGTGTGTGTGTGTGTGTGTGTGTGTGTGTGTGTGTGTGTATGTGTGTGTGTGTATGTGTATGTGTATGTGTGTGTGTGTGTGTGTGTGTGTGTGTGTGTGTGTGTGTGTGTGTTCGTTAATAAAGGGATTACATGTGTTAACACTACGGCACAGCGCAGACAGCCAAAGGCGTTCTGGGCCGGGAGCTGGGGGTTTAACACATGAATAATAAAGGAGGAGGAGAGGATGAATAGAGGGCTGAGGGAGAGAGAGACAGAGAGAGAGAGAGAGAGAGAGAGAGAGAGAGAGAGAGAGAGAGAGAGAGAGACAGAGAGACAGAGAGACAGAGAGAGAGAGAGAGAGAGAGAGAGAGAGAGACAGAGACAGAGACAGAGACAGAGAGACAGAGAAACAGAGACAGAGACAGAGAGAGAGAGAGAGAGAGAGAGAGAGAGAGAGACAGAGAGACAGAGACAGAGACAGAGAGAGAGAGAGAGAGAGAGACTGAGAGAGAGACAGAGACAGAGACAGGGAGACAGAGACAGAGAGAGAGAGAGAGAGAGAGAGAGAGAGAGAGAGAGACGCGTCAACAGCAACTTTGGAAAAATCCTCTGCATTATCATTAACAGCAGACTCGTACACTTCCTCAATGAAAACAATGTACTTGGGCAAATGTCAAATTTGCATTTTACCAAATTACCGTACAACAGACCACGTATTCACCATGCACACCCTAATTGACAAACAAACAAACCAAAACAAAGTCTTCTCGTGCTTTGTTGATTTCAAAAAATGTTTTTGACCCAATTTGGCGTGAGGGTCTGCTATACAAATTGATGGAAAGTGGTGTTGGGGGAAAAACATAAGACATTATAAAATCCATGTACACAAACATCAAGTGTGCGGTTAAAATTGGCCAAAAACAGACACATTTCTTTCCACAGAGCCGGGGGTTGAGACAGGGATGCAGCTTAAGCCCCACCCTCTTCAAAATATATATAAAAAAATTGGCGACGGCACCAGAACAGTCTGCAGCACCATACCTCACCCTACTAGAATATGAAGGCAAATGTCTACTGTTTGCTGATGATCTGGTGCTTCTGTCCCCAACCAAGGAGGGGCTACAGCAGCACCTAGATATTCTACACTGATTCTGTCAGACCTGGGCCCTAACAGTAAATCTTAGTAAGACAAAAAAAATGGTCTTCCAAAAAAGGTCCAGTCGCCAGGACCACGAATACAAATTCCATCTAGACACCATTGCCCTAGAGCACACAAAAAAACTATACATACTTCGGCCTAAACATCAGTGCCACAGGTAACTTCCACAAAGCTGTGAACGAGCTGCTCGTTGAAGGAGGGCCTTCTAAGCCATCAAAAGGGTCATAAAATCCAACATACCAATAAGGATCTCGATAAAAATACTTGAATTAGTTGTAGAACCCATTTCCCTTCATGGCTCTGAGGTCTGGGGTCGCTCACCAACAAGGATTTCACAAAATGGGACAAAGACCAAATTGAAACTCTGCATGCGGAATTCTGAAAAAATATCCTGTCTACAACGTAAAACACCAAATAATGCATGCAGAGCAGAATGAGGCCGATACCCGCTAGTGATCAAAATCCAGAAAAGAGCCATGTAATTCTACAACCACGTACTTTTAACATGCATTTTTTATTTTAACTTTTGATAATTAACAAAAGTTAAAAAAAATGCATGTTAAAAGTACACATTACATTCACAAAAGTTAAGACATTACACATGTCATATTATGTACAAAAGGGAAATAAATAAACATAAATATGGGTTGTATTTACAATGGTGTTTGTTCTTCACCGGTTGCCCTTTTCTGGTGGCAACAGATCACACATCTTGCTGCTGTGATGCACACTGCTACATTTTACCCAATAGATATGTGAGTTAATCAAACTTGGGTTTGTTTACAAATTATTTTTAATTAATTAATTAATTAATATTAACTAGTTCATTTGCTTTGACAATGTTAACATATGTTTCCCATAAAGCCCTTAAATTGAAATGTAATTGAATATTGAATTGAGAGAGAGCTGCAACTCCATGTGGTGGGACGGGTGTGACGGGGGTGACGGGGGTGAGGGGCGTGGAGTGAAGAGGATCTAGAACCCAAAGGGATTAAAGGAGAGTTCTCTGGAAGAGTTCTCTGGAAGGGTCTGTGGAAGGGTTTCTGGAAGGTTCTCAGCAAAGGGTCTCAGGAAGGGTTTCTGGAAGGTTCTCAGCAAAGGGTCTCAGGAAGGGTTTCTGGAAGGGTCTCTGGAAAGGGTTTCTGGAAGGTTCTCAGGAAAGAGTCTCAGGAAGGGTTTCAGAAAAGGGTTTCTGGAAAGGGTTTCAGGAAGGGTTTCAGGAAGGGTTTCTGGAAAGGGTTTCTGGAAAGGGTTTCAGGAAGGGTTTCAGGGAAGGGTTTCAGGAAGGGTTTCTGGAAAGGGTTTCTGGAAGGGTCTCAGGAAGAGTCTCAGGAAGAGTCTCTGGAAGATTCTCAGGAAGAGTCTCTGGAAGGGTCTCAGGAAAGGGTCTCTGGAAGGGTCTCAGGAAGGGTTTATGGGTGAAATAGCTGGAGGAAACATGGCTCTCAAAACTCTCCATTCACACATGTTTTCACCCTTTATGGGCGGCTCAATGGAATTAAACATTATATAGTTCAACAATATGATAACAGTAACATAATATATATATATATATATCCAGTATATGATTCTAATCAAATGATATTGGTGACATACAAATGTGATTGAGACATACAGCATTTTGTTTTAATTCAGAGTGAATGTTTGAACTATTCTAATGCTGAGTCGGTCCCTCTATAAGACAACTAGGTTCAGGTTGAGAGTAAAAGGCTGTGGGTTTATCCACACACATTTGCTGAAGCTGTTCTGTGTGGTGTGAAGTAGGGTTAGGGTCAATTCCATTCCATTTCTATTCAGTCAAATTAAGGAAGTAAACTGAAATGACTTCCTGAATAGACTGAATAGACTGAATTGACTGAAATGACTGAATTGACCAGTCGTGCTGTGAAGCTAAGGGTTACAGTAAGGTTGTTGCCCTGAGGGCAACCTCATATTGATATGTAGTCCTGCAACCCAGGCAAACAGGCAGACAGGCAGGCAGACAGACAGGCACACATGCAGGCAGACAGACAGGCAGGCAGATAGGCAGATAGGCAGGCAGGCAGATAGGCAGATAGGCAGGCAGGCAGCGTTGCTCTCTGGGATAGCGAGGTGTTTATTTGCTGAGCTGAAGGTCAACCCTTTGTGTGGAGAAACTTCTTGCCAGATGAGATAGGTGAGAAATTACAGATCTATCATCCCCCCTCTCCCCTCTCCCCTCTCCTCCCTCTCTCCCCCTCTCATCCTCTCCCCCTCTTCATATCTTCCCTCCACCTGAGCACACTCTCTACCTCTCTTCTCCCTCTGTCTTTCTCTCTCTCTCGTTCTAAGCTCTCCCTCTCACAATTCTCTCTCTCTCTTCTCTCTTCCTCTCAATTATCTCTACTGCTCTCTCCTCTCATTTAATTCTCCCTCTCCCTCTCCCCTTCCTACCACTCTCTCTTCCTTCCTCCTCTCTGTCCCCCCATCCACTCCCTCTTTTCTCTTTGTGAAATCAGTGGAATAGCAGTTGCTGGGACACAAATGACAACCTACTCACTATATAGTGCACTGCGAGCCCTTGTCAAAAGTAGAGCACTATATACGGGACAGGATGCTGCTTGAGACACAGCCTCTGTGTGGTGATTTATAGCTCACTCTGAGCAGTGCTCTTATCAGGTGCAGGCAAGCCTCTCTCCTCGCCACTGCCTCTGTCTGAATGACAATGGAGAAGCGGTTGCATTATGCTGCACAGCCTCGCCCACTGCATTCTGGACACTGCAGATTACATCTAGTATATTGATTTATGGACGCCATTTTGGCTCCTCCTGAGAGGGACATGGTGTGCAGTTTGTGGTTCATGAGGCCAAGATCCTGAACTTGGCACATAGGAGGAGGATTTTCTATGTGAACTTAGTGATGATGAAAGAAACATTGGTGGGCACAAAACACACAAAACAGAGAGAGAAGGAGAGAGAGAGAACGGAATTTATGAAGAGAAGGAGAGACAGACGGAGAGAGAGGAGGGAGAAAATTAAGGACAGGAGAAGAGAGTGAAGGAGACCGAGAAGGAGGAAGAGAGGGAGGGAGAGAAGGAGGGAGAGAGGGAGGGAGAGAAGAAGGAGAGAGGGAGGGAGAGAGGGAGGGAGAGAATGAAAGACAGAAGAAGAGAGTGAAGGAGGGAGAGAAGGGGGAGAGAGGGAGGGAGAGAGGGAGGGAGGGAGAAAGGGAGAGAGGGAGGGAGAGAAGGGGGAGAGAGGGAGGGAGAGAGGGAGGGAGAGAGGGAGGGAGGGAGAAAGGGAGAGAGGGAGGGAGAGAAGGGGGAGAGAGGGAGGGAGAGAGGGAGAGAAGGGGGAGAGAGGGAGGGAGAGAGGGGCGGAGGGAGAAAGGGGAGAGGAGAGGGAGGAGGGGGGAGAAGGGGGAGAGAGGGAGGGAGAGAGGGAGGGAGAGAAGGAGGGAGAGAGGGAGGGAGAGAGGGAGGGAGAGAAGGGGGAGAGAGGGAGGGAGAAAGGGAGAGAGGGAGGGAGAGAAGGGGGAGAGAGGGAGGGAGAGAGGGAGGGAGAGAAGGAGGGAGAGAGGGAGGGAGAGAAGGAAGGAGAGAGGGAGGGAGAGAAGGAGGGAGAGAAGGGGGAGAGAGGGAGGGAGAGAAGGAGGGAGAGAGGGAGGGAGAGAAGGGGAGAGAGGGAGGGAGGGAGAAAGGGAGGGAAAGAAGGAGGGAGAGAGGGAGGGAGAGAAAGAGGGAGAGAGGGAGAGGAGAGAGGGAGGGAGAGAGGGGAGAGGGAGAGAGGGAGAGGAGAGAGGGAGGGAGAGAGGGGGAGAGGGAGGAAGGGGGAGAGGAGAGAAGGGGAGAAGGAGGGAAGGAGGAAGAGGAGATCAGAAGGAGAGAGAGACGAGGGAGAGAAGGTGAGAGAGGAAGGAGAGAAGGATAGAGAGAACAGGGAGAAGGATGGAGTGAAGGAGAGAGAAGGAGGGAGAGAAGGTGTGAGAGAAGGAGGGAGAGAAGGTGGGAGAGAAGAAGAGAGAAGAGAGAGAAGGTGGGAGAGAAGAGAGAGAAGGTGGGAGAGAAGATGAGAGAAGGTAAGAGAGAAGGAGAGAGAGGAAGGATGGAGAGAAGGAGGGAGAGAAGGAAGGAGAGAGATAAGGAGAGAGAAGGAGGGAGAGAGGGAGGGGGATACGGACATAGGGAGAGAAGGAGAAGGAGAGATAGCTGGAAAGAGAAAAGGTGAAAGAAAAGGAGGGAGAGAAGAGAGAGAAGGTGAGAGAGAAGGAGGGAGAGAAGAGAGAGAATGTGAGAGAGAAGGAGAGAGAAGAAGGATGGAGAGAAGGAGGGAGAGAAGGAAGGAGGGAGGGAAGGAGAAGTAGAGATAGCTGGAGAGAGAGAAGGAGAGAGTGACAGATAGAAGGAGAGAATGAGAGAAGGAAGGAGGGAAGGAGACATAGATGGAGAGAGAGAAGGAGGGAGAGACGGAGAAAGAGAGGGGAGAGAGAAAGGGAGAGGAGGGAGAGAACTGAGAGAGAGAAGGAGGGAGAGGAGGGAGAGAAGGAGAGAGAGAAGGGAGAGGAGGAAGAGAAGGGAGAGGGGGTGAGAAGCGAGAGATGGAATGAGAAAAGGAGAGAGAGAAGGGAGAGAGGGAACAAGAAAAGGAGAGAAAGAAGAAGGGAAGAGAGCCAACCAGCCCCATCATTCATCTGTGTGATTCTCTCTCTCTTTTTTTATTGAATCATGACCATCTGTATCTCCTGAGATAAGATGTGTTATTGAGGAGAATTATTTAAATGTCAGAAATAGTGTTAGACTAATGTGATTAAAGAGGAAATGATCACAGCTGCAGTTCTTTATGGAGAATAAGTAATTATATCATGGGAACACATTACATGATGGAAATGAACATCACATCGATCGCACGTTGTCTCAAACACTGCCGTTTAGAAGGTATTTAGTTCACAGACTGTTGTGAGTCTGGAAACATATTTTAAACAAGGATGTATTTCCAGGTATCGATCACAGGAGAAATAAAATTGCATTCAGTGTTAGTTGAATTGTTTCATGGACATTTCTATTGGTTATAGTGTGAGCCTTTTTCAGACCCAAACATTAGTTACAGTAGTTTACCAACACCCTCACAGTCTGTACTGGAACTATGGATTCTCCAGACATAACTGAGACATAACCCAGACATAACCCAGACATAACCCAGGCATAACCCAGACATAACCCAGACATAACCCAGACATAACTGAGACATAACCCAGCCAGCCAGTCAGCCAGTCAGCCAGTCAGCCAGTCAGTCAGCCAGCCAGTCAGCCAGTCAGCCAGTCAGCCAGCCAGTCAGCCAGTCAGCCAGTCAGCCAGTCAGCCAGCCAGTCAGCCAGTCAGCCAGTCAGCCAGTCAGCCAGCCAGCCAGCCAGTCAGCCAGTCAGCCAGCCAGCCAGCCAGCCAGCCAGTCAGTCAGCCAGCCAGTCAGCCAGACAGCCAGTCAGCCAGTCAGCCAGTCAGCCAGTCAGCCAGTCAGCCAGTCGAACAAGGCTTCCAGACCTCCTCCCCTATAGCTCATCTGTGCAGCTACGCCCTCCAAAACTTTCTGAAACACTTTGGTTTTCATCGCTGTAGAAATGTCTCAGGGAGAATTTATCAGATAAAGGGTTCTGCCACTGGAGACACACACACACACACACGTACACACACACACACACGTACACACACACACGTACACGTACACACACACGCACAGACACAGACACAGACACAGACACAGACACAGACACACACACACATATATCTGCCTGAATATATCCATGTGTCTGTCCCTGTTTGTTCTTGTGCATGCAGTGACTGAACAGGCAAGTAGGCCACGATCTCTATTAGCCAAAATCTGCTATGTAATAATGGAGAAAAAAACACTTTACCTCCATCTCAGGTTAGTAGTTTACCTCCATCTCAGGTTAGTAGTTTACCTCCATCTCAGGTTAGTAGTTTCACCTCCATCTCAGGTTAGTAGTTTCACCTGCATCTCAGGTTAGTAGTTTCACCTCCATCTCAGGTTAGTAGTTTCACCTCCATCTCAGGTTAGTAGTTCACCTCCATCTCAGGTTAGTAGTTTCACCTCCATCTCAGGTTAGTAGTTTACCTCCATCTCAGGTTAGTAGTTTCTCCATCTCAGGTTAGTAGTTTCCATCTCAGGTTAGTAGTTTACCTCCATCTCAGGTTAGTAGTTTCACCTCCATCTCAGGTTAGTAGTTTACCTCCATCTCAGGTTAGTAGTTTACCTCCATCTCAGGTTAGTAGTTTACCTCCAACTCAGGTTAGTAGTTTATCTCCATCTCAGGTTAGTAGTTTACCTCCATCTCAGGTTAGTAGTTTACCTCCATCTCAGGTTAGTAGTTTATCTCCATCTCAGGTTAGTAGTTTCACCTCCATCTCAGGTTAGTAGTTTATCTCCATCTCAGGTTAGTAGTTTCACCTCCATCTCAGGTTAGTAGTTTCACCTCCATCTCAGGTTAGTAGTCCATTCACACCTCCATCTCAGGTTAGTAGTTTCACCTCCATCTCAGGTTAGTAGTTTTCCATCTCTCCATCTCAGGTTAGTAGTTTCACCTCCATCTCAGGTTAGTAGTTTCACCTCCATTCAGGTTAGTAGTTTCACCTCCATCTCAGGTTAGTAGTTTCACCTCCATCTCCACCTCCATCTCAGGTTAGTAGTTTCACCTCCATCTCAGGTTAGTAGTTTCACCTCCATCTCAGGTTAGTAGTTTCACCTCCATCTCAGGTTAGTAGTTTCACCTCCATCTCAGGTTAGTAGTTTCACCTCCATCTCAGGTTAGTAGCTTACCTCCATCTCAGGTTAGTAGTTTCACCTCCATCTCAGGTTAGTAGTTTACCTCCATCTCAGGTTAGTAGTTTCACCTCCATCTCAGGTTAGTAGTTTCACCTCCATCTCAGGTTAGTAGTTTCACCTCCATCTCAGGTTAGTAGTTTACCTCCATCTCAGGTTAGTAGTTTCACCTCCATCTCAGGTTAGTAGTTTCACCTCCATCTCATCTCAGGTTAGTAGTTTCACCTCCATCTCAGGTTAGTAGTTTCACCTCCATCTCAGGTTAGTTTCCACCTCCATCTCAGGTTAGTAGTTTCACCTCCATCTCAGGTTAGTAGTTTACCTCCATCTCAGGTTAGTAGTTTCACCTCCATCTCAGGTTAGTAGTTTCACCTCCATCTCAGGTTAGTAGTTTCACCTCCATCTCAGGTTAGTAGTTCACCTCCATCTCAGGTTAGTAGTTTCACCTCCATCTCAGGTTAGTAGTTTCACCTCCATCTCAGGTTAGTAGTTTCACCTCCATCTCAGGTTAGTAGTTTACCTCCATCTCAGGTTAGTAGTTTACCTCCATCTCAGGTTAGTAGTTTCACCTCCATCTCAGGTTAGTAGTTTCACCTCCATCTCAGGTTAGTAGTTTCACCTCCATCTCAGGTTAGTAGTTTCACCTGCATCTCAGGTTAGTAGTTTCACCTCCATCTCAGGTTAGTAGTTTCATCTCCATCTCAGGTTAGTAGTTTCACCTGCATCTCAGGTTAGTAGTTTCACCTCCATCTCAGATTAGTAGTTTCACCTCCATCTCAGGTTAGTAGTTTTGGTCTGAACATAAATATCCCTGGGCTAGACTCATTTCCATCCCTGCTGCATATTTGTCTTTTGTTCTGTCTGGTCTGGTCTGGTCCGGTCTGGTCTGGTCTGGTCCGGCCGTCCGTCCATCCGTGTGTGTGTGCGTGTGTGTGTGTGTGTGCGTGTGTCTGTGTGTGCCTGCATGCATGTGTCCGTCCTTCCGTCCGTCCGTGTGCGTGCGTGCGTGCGTGCGTGCATGCGTCCGTCCGTGTGTGTGTGTGTGTGCGTGCGTGCATGCGTCCGTCCGTCCGTCCGTCCGTCCATCCGTGTGTGTGTCTGTGTGTGCGTGCGTGCGTCCGTGTGTGTGTGTGTGTGTGTGTGTGTGTGTGTGTGTGTGTGTGTGTGTCTGTGTGTGTGTGTGTGTCTGTGTGTCTGTGTCTGTGTCTGTGTCTGTGTCTGTGTCTGTGTCTGTGTCTGTGTCTGTGTCTGTGTCTATGTGTCTGTGTGTCTGTGTGTCTGTGTGTCTGTGTGTCTGTGTGCGTGCGTCCGTCCGTCCGTCCGTCCCGTCCGTCCGTCCGTGTGTGTGTGTGTGTGTGTGTGTGTGTGTGTGTGTCCGTCCGTCCGTCCGTCCGTCCGTCCGTTCGTCCGTCCGTGTGTGCGTGCGTGCGTGTGTGTGTGTGTGTGTGTGTGTGTGTCTGTGTGTCTGTGGCAGTGTAGCGGTTGCCCATCCGCATCAAACTGTGTGAGGCCTGTCAATACACCCTAAACACACACATATGCACCTGCACACACACAGACACATGTACCCCCAGTCACACACTACATTCAAACTGGCCTCTGACACCCCCTCCATCAACAGCCAAGACATGGACCAGCTCCTAGGCACTGTCATGGGTCTGTCATGGGTATGTCATGGGTATGTACAGTTGAAGTTGTAAGTTTAGATACACCCTAGCGAAATACATTTAACTCAGATTTTCACAATTCCTGACATGTAATCCTAGTACAATTCCCTGTCTTAGGTCAGTTTCTATCACCACTTTATTTTAAGAAAATGAAATGTCAGAATAATAGTAGAGAATGATTTCTTTCAGCTTTAATTTCTTTTATCACATTCCCAGTGGGTCAGAAGTTTACATACACTCAACTAGTCCCTAGGAGGGGAGTGTCACTTGAGTGGGTTGAGTCACTGACGTGGTCTTCCTGTCTGAGTTGGCGCCCCCCTCCTTGGGTTGTGCCGTGGTGGAGATCTTTGTGGGCTATTCTATGCCTTGTCTCAGGGTGGTAAGTTGGTGGTTGAAGATATCCTTCTTGTGGTGTGGGGGCTGTGCTTTGGCAAAGTGGGTGGGGTTATATACTTCCTGTTTGGGGCTTTCCGGGGGTATCATCGGATGGGGCCACAGTGTCTCCTGACCCCTCCTGTCTCAGCCTCCAGTATTTATGCTGCAGTAGTTTATGTGTCGTGGGGCTAGGGTCAGTTTGTTATATCTGGAGTACTTCTCCTGTCTTATCCGGTGTCCTGTGTGAATTTAAGTATGCTCTCTCTAATTCTCTCTTTCTCTCTTTCTTTCTCTCTCTCGGAGGACCTGAGCCCTAGGACCATGCCTTAGGACTACCTAGCATGATGACTCCTTGCTGTCCGCAGTCCACCTGGCCATGCTACTGCTCCAGTTTCAACTGTTCTGCCTGCGGCTATGGAATCCTGACCTGTTCACCGGACGTGCTACCTGTCCCAGACCTGCTGTTTTCAACTCTCTAGAGACAGCAGGAGCGGTAGAGATACTCTCAATGATCGGCTATGAAAAGCCAACTGACATTTACTCCTGAGGTGCTGACTTGCTGCACCCTCGACAACTACTGTGATTATTATTATTTGACCATGCTGGTCATTTATGAATATTTGAAAATCTTGGCCATGTTCTGTTATAATCTCCACCCCGCACAGCCAGAAGAGGACTGGCCACACCTCATAGCCTGGTTCCTCTCTAGGTTTCTTCCTAGGTTTTGGCCTTTCTAGGGAGTTTTTCCTAGCCACCGTGCTTCTACACCTGCATTGCTTGCTGTTTGGGGTTTTAGGCTGGGTTTCTGTACAGCATTTTGAGATATCAGCTGATGTACAAAGGGCTATATAAATATATTTGATTTGATTTGATATTTGGTAGCATTGCCTTTAAATTGTTTAACATGCGTCAAACATTTTGTTTAACTTGGGTCAAACATTTCGGGTAGCCTTCCACAAGCTTCCCATATTAAGTTGGGTGAATTTTGGCCCATTCCTCCTGACAGAGCTGGTGTAACTGAGTCAGGTTTGTAGGCCTTTCTGCACACGCTTTTTCAGTTCTGCCCACAAATGTTCTATAGGATAGTGGTCAGGGCTTTGTGATGGCCACTCCAATACCTTGACTTTGTTGTCCTTAAGCCATTTTGCCACAACTTTGGAAGTATGATTTGGGGTCATTGTTCATTTGGAAGACCCATTTGCGACCAAGCTTTAACTTCCTGACTGATTTAACTTCCTGACTGTCTTGAGATGTTGCTTCAATATATCCACAACATTTCCCTTCCACGTGAAGCTATCTATTTTGTAAAGTGCACCAGTCCCTCCTACAGCAAAGCACCCTCACAACATGATGCTGTCACCCTTGTGCTTCAGGGTTGGGATGGTTTCTTCGGCTTGCAAGCCTCCCCCTTTTTCCTCCAAACATAACGATGGTCATTATGTCCAAACAGTTCAATCTTTGTTTCATCAGAACAGAAGACATTTCTCCAAAAAGTACAATCTTGGTCTCCATGTGCAGTTGCAAACTGTAGTCTGGCTTTTTTATGGCAGTTTTGGAGCAGTTTTGGAGCAATGGCTTCTTCGTTGCTGAGCGGCCTTTCAGGTGATGTTGATATAGGACTCGTTTTACTGTGGATATAGATACTTTTGCACCTGTTTCCTCCAGCATCTTCACAAGGTCCTTTGCTGCTGTTCTGGAATTGATTTGCACTTGTCGCACCAAAGTACGTCTCTAGATGACAGAACGTGTCTCCTTACTGAGTGGTATGACGGCTGCGTGGTCCCATGGTGTTTATACTTGCACACTATTGTTTGTACAGATGAACGTGGAACCTTCAGGCGTTTGGAAATTGCTCCCAAGGATGAACCAGACTTGTGGAGGTCTACAACTTCTTTCTGAGGTCTTGGCTGATTTATTTTTATTTTTCTATGATGTCAAGCAAAGAGGCATTGAGTTTGAAGGTAGGCCTTGAAATACATCCACAGGTACACCTCCAATTGACTCAAATTATGTCAATTAGCCTATCAGAAGCTTCAAAAGCCATGACATCATTTTCTGGAATTTTCCAAGCTATTTAAAGGCACAGTCGAGTTAGCGTATGTAAACTTCTGACCACCTGAATTGTGATACAGTGAAATATAAGTGAAATAATCTGTCTGTAAAAAATTGTTGAAAAAATGACTTGTGTCTTGCACAAAGTAGATGTCCTAACTGACTTGCCGAAACTATAGTTTGTTAACAAGACATTTGTGGAGTGGTTGAAAAATTAGTTTTAATGACTCCAACCTAAGTGTATGTAAACTTCTGACTTCAACTGTAAGTCAAATGAGGCAGGGACACAAACAACAACAATAACAACAGGAGTTGTAGCATACCAACTGATGTGGTATGGAAGGGAGAGTAGATGGGAATAGAGGAGAGAGAGAGGGGAGGTATGGAGGGAAGAGGAGGTGGGGAGAGAGAGAGAGAGAGAGGTAATAACAGCAGAACACTGATCAGAGAGGTGGGGGTGGGGGAGAGAGAGAGTGAGGAGGGGAGAGAGACAGAGAGAGAGAGCGAGGAGGGAGTAAGAGAGTGATAAAAGAGAGACGGGCAGAGAGAGAACAGAGTTAGAAGGGGGAGAGGAGAGAGAGGGAGGGAGAGATTGAAAGGGGAGAGAGCGGAAGAGTGAGGATAGGGAGAGAGGGGGAAAAAGAGAGAAAGGAAGAGAGAGTAAAGAGAGGATGAGAGAGAGGGAGAGACTGATGTGACTGACCCAAATTTAAGGGAAGCTTTGACTACGTACAGCAAAAAAAAAAAAAAAAAAAAAAGCCTTGCTATTGAGAAAGGCCGCCGTAGGCAGACCTGGCTCTCAAGAGAAGACAGGCTATGTGCACACTGCTATAAACATGAGGCAAACACTGAGCTGCACTTTCTAACTTCCTGCCAAATGTGTTAACATATTAGAGACACATATTTCCCTCAGATTACACAGATCCACAAAGAATTTGAAAATAAATCCAATTTTGATAAACTCCCATATCTATTGGGTGAAATACCACAGTGTGCCATCACAGCAGCAAGATGTGTGACCTGTTGCAACAAGAAAAGGGCAACCAGTGTAAATATAACTCATATTTATGTTTATTTATTTTCCCTTTTGTACTTAAACACACACACACACACACACACACACACACACACACACACACACACACACTTTCTTTATTTTTTGTTATCTGATCTAAATGAACCTCTTGACAAAATGAACCTCTTGTAATATAACAATATCAGTCTCAAAACTACATTCTTGCACTTCTGCTTTTAATAGTTCTCCATTACCGAGGTCATTGAGTTGATGGATAATGCCTCACTTAGGGCAGAAAGAAAACTATTTGGACACTTAAGTCAGGAAATGTAAGAGCAGAAATGAACCACACACCTCATTTTTCAACCTTCATTCAAAGAGGTCATAGGAGAAGAGAGGGTAAGTGACTTTTGGTGCAGTTTTCCTTGGCTTTAAACCAGTGGCAAATCGGCCAAACCCCCAAACCCTGAAACCCTAATAGCCAAGCAGCCACAAAGGGATTTCTCTACATCGCCCCAGCAGGGATGTCAACAGGCTACAGGACCAGAACAGTCATGTCTCTCTCTCTTCTCTCTCTCTCTCTCTTTCTCTCTCTCTCTCTCTCTCTCTCTCTCTCTCTCTCTCACACTCCCCCTCCCCCTCTCTCTCTCAGAACTCCTCTCCCTCTCTCCCTATCACATAGTCCTCACGCTGAAAGCTTCATTCAAATTTATGATGCTTACAACCTGCAATTATGGCATTGGGAATTTAAATGTCACTGGTTTGCTTGTAGTCTCCTTCTCTGTGTTTTCTCTGTTTTCTCTCTCTGTTTCTCTGTAGTATTGGGTTAACATGGCTCCCTACCTGTCACATCCACCAGTGATCAGCATTCATCTACGGTTTTCCAATGGCAACACACTCCATAATCTACAGACAACACACTCCACAATCTACAGACAACACACTCCACAATCTACAGACAACACACTCCATAATCTACAGACAACACACTCCATAATCTACAGACAACACAATCCATAATCTACAGACAACACACTCCACAATCTACAGACAACACACTCCATAATCTACAGACAACACACTCTATAATCTACAGACAACACACTCCACAATCTACAGACAACACACTCCATAATCTACAGACAACACACTCCATAATCTATAGACAACACACTCCATAATCTACAGACAACAGACTCCATAATCTACAGACAACACACTCCATAATCTACAGACAACACACTCCATAATCTACAGACAACACACTCCATAATCTACAGACAACACACTCCATAATCTACAGACAACACACTCCATAATCTACAGACAACACACTCCATAATCTACAGACAACACACTCCACAATCTACAGACAACACACTCCACAATCTACAGACAACACACTCCATAATCTACAGACAACACACTCCATAATCTACAGACAACACACTCCATAATCTACAGACAACACACTCCATAATCTACAGACAACACACTCCATAATCTACAGACAACACACTCCACAATCTACAGACAACACACTCCATAATCTACAGACAACACACTCCACAATCTACAGACAACACACTCCATAATCTACAGACAACACACTTTATAATCTACAGACAACACACTCCATAATCTACAGACAACACACTCCACAATCTACAGACAACACACTCCATAATCTACAGACAACACACTCCACAATCTACAGACAACACACTCCACAATCTACAGACAACACACTCCACAATCTACAGACAACACACTCCACAATCTACAGACAACACACACCATAATCTACAGACAACACACTCCATAATCTACAGACAACACACTCCACAATCTACAGACAACACACTCCATAATCTACAGACAACACACTCTATAATCTACAGACAACACACTCCATAATCTACAGACAACACACTCCATAATCTACAGACAACACACTCCACAATCTACAGACAACACACTCCATAATCTACAGACAACACACTCCACAATCTACAGACAACACACTCCACAATCTACAGACAACACACTCCACAATCTACAGACAACACACTCCACAATCTACAGACAACACACACCATAATCTACAGACAACACACTCCATAATCTACAGACAACACACTCCATAATCTACAGACAACACACTCCATAATCTACAGACAACACACTCTATAATCTACAGACAACACACTCCATAATCTACAGACAACACACTCCATAATCTACAGACAACACACTGCCACACAACAACACACTCCTAATCTACAGACAACACACTCTATAATCTACAGACAACACACTCCATAATCTACAGACAACACACTCCACAATCTAGACAACACACTCCACAATCTACAGACAACACACTCCATAATCTACAGACAACACATCATCTACAGACAACACACTCCACAATCTACAGACAAACACTCCACAATCTACAGACAACACACTCCACAATCTACAGACAACACACCCATAATCTACAGATAACACACTCCATAATCTGCAGACAACACACTCCACAATCTACAGACAACACACTCCACAACACACTCCACAATCTACAGACAACACACTCCACAATCTACAGACAACACACTCCACAATCTACAGACAACACACTCCACAATCTACAGACAACACGCACCATAATCTACAGACAACACACTCCATAATCTACAGACAACACACTCCATAATCTACAGACAACACACTCCACAATCTACAGACAACACACTCCATAATCTACAGACAACACACTCCACAATCTACAGACAACACACTCCACAATCTACAGACAACACACTCCACAATCTACAGACAACACACTCCACAACACACTCCACAATCTACAGACAACACACTCCACAATCTACAGACAACACACTCCATAATCAACAGACAACACACTCCACAATCTACAGACAACACACTCCACAATCTACAGACAACACACTCCACAATCTACAGACAACACACTCCACAATCTACAGACAACACACTCCACAATCTACAGACAACACACTCCACAACACACTCCACAATCTACAGACAACACACTCCATAATCTACAGACAACACACTCCACAATCTACAGACAACACACTCCACAATCTACAACAACACACTCCACAATCTACAGACAACACACTCCACAATCTACAGACAACACACTCCACAATCTACAGACAACATCTCCCTCCACAATCTACAGACAACAAACTCCATAATCTACAGACAACACACTCCACAATCTACAGACAACACACTCCACCATCTACAGACAACACACTCCACCATCTACAGACAATCTACAGACTCCACTCCATAATCTACAGACAACACACTCCACAATCTACAGACAACACACTCCACAATCTACAGACAACACACTCCACAATCTACAGACAACACAATCCTAATCTACAGACAACACACTCCATAATCTACAGACAACACACTCCATAATCTACAGACAACACACTCCACAATCTACAGACAACACACTCCTAATCTACAGACAACACACTCCATAATCTACAGACAACACACTCCACAATCTACAGACAACACACTCCACAATCTACAGACAACACACTCCATAATCTACAGACAAAACACTCCTAATCTACAGACAACACACTCCTAATCTACAGACAACACCCTCCATAATCTACAGACAACACACTCCACAACACACTCCATAATCTACAGACAACACACTCCACAATCTACAGACAACACACTCCACAATCTACAGACAACACACTCCATAACACACTCCATAATCTACAGACAACACCACCATTAAGTGTGCAGATGACAGAACAGCCTGATCACCGACAACGATGAGACAGCGTATAGGGAGGAGGTCTGAGAACTGGCATTGTGGTGCCAGGACAACAACCACTCTCTCTAAGGAGCTGATCGTGGACTACAGGAAAAGGCGGGCCGAACAGGCCCCCATTAACATCGACGGGGCTGTAGTGGAGCGGGTCAAGAGGTTCCAGTTACTTGGTGTCCACATCATTAATGAACTATCATGGTCCAAACATACCAAGACTGTCATGAAGAGGGCACAACAAAACCTTTTCCCCCTCAGGAGACTGAAAATATTTGCCATGTGTCCCCAGATCCTCAAAAAGCTCTACAGCTGCACCATCGAGAGCATCCTGACCGGTTGCATCACCGCCTGGTATGGCAACTGCTCGGCATCTGACCGTAAGGAGCTACAAAGGATAGTGTGAACGGTTCAGTACATCACTGGGGCCAAGCTTCCTGCCATCCAGGACCTATACAATAGGCGGTGTCAGAGGAAAGCCCATAGAATTGTCAGAGACTCCAGTCACCCAAGTTATAGACAGTTTTCTCTGCTACCACATGGCAAGCGGTACCGGAGCGCCAAGTCTAGAACCAACAGCTTCTACCCCCAAGCCATAAGAATGCTGAACAATTAATAAAATCACATTAATTACAATTACATCCAGCCCCCTCACCTCAACCTCCATCTGACCACGCCATCCAGCCCCCTCACACCAACCTCCATCTGACCACACCATCCCCCTCACCTCAACCCCCATCTGACCACACCATCCCCCACCTCAACCCCCATCTGACCACACCATCCAGCACCCTCACCCCAACCTCCAATCTGACTACACCATCTAGCCCCCTCATCCCAAACTCCAGCTGACCAAACCATCCAGCCCCCTCACCTCAACCCCCATCTGACCACACTATCCAGCCCCCTCACACCAACCTCCATCTGACCACACCATCCCCCTCACCTCAACCCCCATCTGACCACACCATCCACCCCCTCACCCCAACCTCCGTCTGACCACACCATCCAGCCCCCTCACACCAACCTCCATCTGACCACACCATCCCCCTCACCTCAACCCCCATCTGACCACACCATCCAGCACCCTCACCCCAACCTCCAATCTGACAACACCATCTAGCCCCCTCATCCCAACCTCCATCTGACCAAACCATCCAGCCCCTCACCTCGACCCTCATCTGACCACACTATCCAGCCCCCTCACTTCAACCCCCATCTGACCACACTATCCAGCCCCCTCACCTCAACCCCCATCTGACCACATTATCCAGCCCCCTCACCTCAACCCCCATCTGACCACACTATCCAGACCCCTCACCCCAACCTCTATCTGACCACACCATCCAGCTCCTGACTTCTCCTGGATGGCTGGGCCATATAGAATCTCTCTCTCTTTGGGTCAGTCACAGTCTCTCTCTCTCTCTCTCTCTCTGTCTCTCCCTGCTCTATTGCGTTGGTTCTCGGCTATTCCCCAGCACACACACACACACACACACACACACACACACACACACACACACACACACACACACACACACACACACACACACACACACACACACACACACACACACACAGTGATGGATGACCATTAAGGCAGCTTATTGGAAATGCTGTGATTTATGGAGCGGCCCTGCCTCAGCCTAATGGCTTCATCGTTTTCCCCACTGCGTGATGTCACAGCCAAGGTCACCGCGGCAACCCACTGACCAACCGACGACAGCCCTTTGTTGTGGTTTGGTTGCTGATGACCTGAGAGAGAGAGGGAGAGAGATGGAGGGACAGGGAGGGGAAGATGGTGCTACAGCAGTGGAGGCTGCTGAGGGGAGGACGGCTCATAATGATGGCTGGAGTGGAGTCATGGAGTGGAGTCAATGGAGTGGAGTCAATGGAGTGGAGTCATGGGTAAGTTGGAGTCAATGGAATGAAGTCAATGGAATGAAGTCAATGGAGTGGAGTCAATGGATGGAGTCAATTTTGGAGTCAATGGAGTGGATTCAATGGAGTGGAGACATGGAGTGGAGTCAATGGAGTGGGTCAATGGAATGGAGTCAATGGAATGGAGTCAATGGAGTGGAGTCAATGGAGTGGAGTCAATGGAGTGGAGCCAATGGAATGGTGGTTGATACTCCAGTCCAGCCTTTATTATGAGCTGTCCTCCCCTCAGCAGCCTCCACTGTGTCTATCAGGTAGAGGGGACAGAGAGGAGAGGATGGTACCACAGCATGTCTAGTTTTGTGTGTCTATCAGGTAGAGTAACAGAGAGGATGGTACCACAGCATGTCTAGTTTTGTGTGTCTATCAGGTAGAGTAACAGAGAGGAGAGGATGGTACCACAGCATGTCTAGTTTTGTGTGTCTATCAGGTAGAGGGGACAGAGAGGAGAGGATGGTACCACAGCATGTCTAGTTTTATGTGTCTATCAGGTAGAGGGATCAGAGAGGAGAGGATGGTACCACAGCATGTCTAGTTTTGTGTGTCTATCAGGTAGAGGGGACAGAGAGGATGGTATCACAGCATGTCAAGTTTTGTGTGTCTATCAGGTAGAGGGGACAGAGAGGAGAGGATGGTACCACAGCATGTCTCTTTTGTCTATCAGGTAGAGAGGACAGAGAGGAGAGGATGGTACCACATCATGTCTAGTTTTGTGTGTCTATCAGGTAGAGGGGACAGAGGATGGTACCACAGCATGTCTAGTTTTATGTGTCTATCAGGTAGAGGGAACAGAGAGGAGAGGATGGTACCACAGCATGTCTAGTTTTGTGTGTCTATCAGGTAGAGGGATCAGAGAGGAGAGGATGGTACCACAGCATGTCTAGTTTTGTGTGTCTATCAGGTAGAGGGGACAGAGGATGGTACCACAGCATGTCTAGATTTGTGTGTCTATCAGGTAGAGGGGACAGAGGATGGTACAACAGCATGTCTAGTTTTGTGTGTCTATCAGGTAGAGTAACAGAGAGGAGAGGATGGTACCACAGCATGTCTAGTTTTGTGTGTCTATCAGGTAGAGTAACAGAGAGGATGGTACCACAGCATGTCTAGTTTTGTGTGTCTATCAGGTAGAGGGACAGAGAGGAGAGGATGGTACCACAGCATGTCTAGTTTTGTGTGTCTATCAGGTAGAGGGATCAGAGAGGAGAGGATGGTATCACAGCATGTCTAGTTTTGTGTGTCTATCAGGTAGAGGGGAGAGAGGATGGTACCACAGCATGTCTAGTTTTGTGTGTCTATCAGGTAGAGTAACAGAGAGGAGAGGATGGTACCACAGCATGTCTAGTTTTGTGTGTCTATCAGGTAGAGGGGACAGAGAGGAGAGGATGGTACCACAGCATGTCTAGTTTTGTGTGTCTATCAGGTAGAGGGGACAGAGAGGATGGTATCACAGCATGTCTAGTTTTGTGTGTCTATCAGGTAGAGGGGACAGAGAGGAGAGGATGGTACCACATCATGTCTAGTTTTGTGTGTCTATCAGGTAGAGGGGACAGAGGATGGTACCACAGCATGTCTAGATTTGTGTGTCTATCAGGTAGAGTAACAGAGAGGATGGTACCACAGCATGTCTAGTTTTGTGTGTCTATCAGGTAGAGTAACAGAGAGGAGAGGATGGTACCACAGCATGTCTAGTTTTGTGTGTCTATCAGTTAGAGGGAACAGAGAGGAGAGGATGGTACCACAGCATGTCTAGTTTTATGTGTCTATCAGGTAGAGGGGACAGAGAGGAGAGGATGGTACCACAGCATGTCTAGTTTTGTGTGTCTATCAGGTAGAGGGGACAGAGGATGGTACCACAGCATGTCTAGATTTGTGTGTCTATCAGGTAGAGGGGACAGAGGATGGTACCACAGCATGTCTAGTTTTGTGTGTCTATCAGTTAGAGGGAACAGAGAGGAGAGGATGGTACCAGAGCATGTCTAGTTTTATGTGTCTATCAGGTAGAGTAACTGAGAGGATGGTACCACAGCATGTCTAGTTTTGTGTGTCTATCAGGTAGAGTAACAGAGAGGATGGTACCACAGCATGTCTAAAAAGGGAGTTTTGTTATTATATGTGTTTGTTAAAGGTTTTTCTTTCTCTCCTTCCCCTATTCCCTGGTTGTCAGTTATCACTAATCTGTCTGGCGTTCTTTCATTCCTTCCCCTCTTCCCTGGTCGTCAGTTATCACTAATCTGTCTGGCATTCTTTCAATCCTTCCCCTCTAACCTGGTCGTCAGGTATCACTAATCTGTCTGGCGTTCTTTCTCTCCTTCTCCTCATCCCTGGTCGTCAGGTATCACTAATCTGTCTGGCGTTCTTTCTCTCCTTCCCCTCTTCCCTGGTCGTCAGGTATCACTAATCTGTCTGCCGTTCTTTCTCTCCTTCCCCTCTTCCCTGGTTGTCAGTTATCACTAATCTGTCTGCCGTTCTTTCTCTCCTTCCCCTCTTCCCTGGTCGTCAGTTATCACTAATCTGTCTGGCGTTCTTTCAATCCTTCCCCTATTCCCTGGTCGTCAGTTATCACTAATCTGTCTGGCGTTCTTTCTCTCCTTCCCCTCTAACCTGGTCGTCAGGTATCACTAATCTGTCTGGCGTTCTTTCTCTCCTTCTCCTCTTCCCTGGTCGTCAGTTATCACTAATCTGTCTGGCGTTCTTTCATTCCTTCCCCTCTTCCCTGGTCGTCAGTTATCACTAATCTGTCTGGCGTTCTTTCAATCCTTCCTATTCCTTGGTCGTCAGTTATCACTAATCTGTCTGGCGTTCTTTCAATCCTTCTCCTCATCCCTGGTCAGTTATCACTAATCTGTCTGGTGTTCTTTCAATCCTTCTCCTCATCCCTGGTCGTCAGGTATCACTAATCTGTCTGGCGTTCTTTCAATCCTTCCCCTCTTCCCTGGTCGTCAGTTATCACTAATCTGTCTGGCGTTCTTTCTCTCCTTCCCCTCTTCCCTGGTCGTCAGTTATCACTAATACGTCTGGCGTTCTTTCTCTCCTTCCCCTCTAACCTGGTCGTCAGGTATCACTAATACGTCTGGCGTTCTTTCTCTCCTACCCCTCTAACCTGGTCGTCAGTTATCACTAATCTGTCTGGCGTTCTTTCAATCCTTCCCCTATTCCCTAGTCATCAGTTATCACTAATCTGTCTGGCGTTCTTTCTCTCCTTCCCCTCTTCCCTGGTCGTCAGGTATCACTAATCTGTCTGGCGTTCTTTCTCTCCTTCTCCTCTTCCCTGTTTTCTCCATCCCACCCTCTCTCTCTCTCTCTTCCCCTGACGGAGGAGTAAGGTTGTTTTATAGCTTTACCTCAGACGGCTATTCTTCACTTCATCTGCCTCAGATATGGGCCATTAACCATCCAATCAATAAAAACACCATTAAGCGAGTAAAAATCGCTGATATTAGCAAAGCCCAAAATGAAATATTTGATTTTCTCTTAGATAGTTAGCTGAGATGGGCCAGGGTAAGAGAGGCTACATCTGAAATCTGAAATTGTACCCTATTCCCTATATATAGTGGACTGCTGTTAACCAGAGTATAGGGAATGGGGTGCCATTTTGGACACTCGGTTAGTGTGGAGATGAGGTCTGGACTCAGAGTGGTTGTCCAGGCAATGCTTTACCTTGTGTGATACACCTCCTCTCGTCAGCTGGTTTCTCATCACTATCTGTTATAGCCAGTGTAGTAGGAGAAATGTGTCGAGACTCCGGACTCCAGCGGGGATTGGCAACTAGAGGTAGACAGTTAGCAGAATGTGTTATTTACGATTGGCAACTAGAGGTAGACAGTTAGCAGAATGTGTTATTTACGATTGGTAACTAGAGGTATACAGTTAGCAGAATGTGTTATTTACGATTGGCAACTAGAGGTAGACAGTTAGCAGAATGTGTTATTTACGATTGGTAACTAGAGGTAGACAGTTAGCAGAATGTGTTATTTACGATTGGTAACTAGAGGTAGACAGTTAGCAGAATGTGTTATTTACGATTGGTAACTAGAGGTATACAGTTAGCAGAATGTGTTATTTACGATTGGTAACTAGAGGTATACAGTTAGCAGAATGTGTTATTTACGATTGGCAACTAGAGGTAGACAGTTAGCAGAATGTGTTATTTACGATTGGTAACTAGAGGTAGACAGTTAGCAGAATGTGTTATTTACGATTGGCAACTAGAGGTATACGATGAACAGAGCTGTCTGTTATTAAGTAGATTGGCAGGGTACTGAAGAGACAAGTGTCAAAACAAGTGTAAAAAGGCCTGGATGCCTGTTTGAGAGCATTACTAATGTAATGATGTTTTATCCCCGTGCGTCACATACAGTACCTTATTAATGAAAACAAATCCAATCTATTGTTAATTTGCCAAGGTGTTTGGAACCTGCAGGTGGTGTGGTATTGTCACTCTACTTCCTGTATATGACTTAGGTTCAATCTCATGGTTATTAATACCTCTTATGGAAGCGTGCCCCTGTCACCGTCTTCATTCATTACAACACAATTAAGTTATTACTTCTTAGGCTGAGAAGAGATCAGGTATAAGAGTTCAAGAAAAACCATGGGAACGCCACGCGTGTGTGTGCTTGCGTGTGTGTGCGTGTGTTTGCGTGTGTGTGCGTGTGTCTGCGTGTCTGTGCGTGTCTGATGTGTGTGTGTGTCTGTGTGTATGTGTGTGTGTGTGTGCGTGTCTGTGTGTATGTGTGTGTGTCTGCGTGTCTGTGTGTATGTGTGTGTGTGTGTATATGTGTGTATATGTGTGTATATGTGTGTGTGTGT
>NW_024609144.1:35000-42500 GCF_018296145.1 Oncorhynchus tshawytscha
CTCCTCCTCTCCTATCCCTACACTAACCATCTATACTGTACCTCCTCTCCTTCTCTCCTATCCCTCCACTAACCATCTATACTGTACCTCCTCCTCCTCTCCTATCCCTCCACTAACCATCTATACTGTACCTCCTCCTCCTCTCTTATCCCTCCACTAACCCTCTATACTGTACCTCCTCTCCTCCTCTCCTATCCCTCCACTAACCATCTATACTGTACCTCCTCCTCCTCTCCTATCCCTCCACTAACCATCTATACTGTACCTCCTCTTCTATCCCTCCACTAACCCTCTATACTGTACCTCCTCCTCCTCTCCTATCCCTCCACTAACCCTCTATACTGTACCTCCTCCTCCTCTCCTATCCCTCCACTAACCCTCTATACTGTACCTCCTCTACTCTTCTCCTATCCCTCCACTAACCATCTATACTGTACCTCCTCTCTCCTCTCCTATCCCTTCACTAACCCTCTATACTGTACCTCCTCTCCTATCCCTCCACTAACCCTCTATACTGTACCTCCTCCTCCTCTCCTATCCCTCCACTAACCCTCTATACTGTACCTCCTCCTCCTCTCCTATCCCTCCACTAACCCTCTATACTGTACCTCCTCTCCTATCCCTACACTAACCCTCTATACTGTACCTCCTCCTCCTCTCCTATCCCTCCACTAACCCTCTATACTGTACCTCCTCTCCTATCCCTCCACTAACCCTCTATACTGTACCTCCTCCTCCTCTCCTATCCCTCCATTAACCCTCTATACTGTACCTCCTCCTCCTCTCCTATCCCTCCACTAACCCTCTATACTGTACCTCCTCTCCTCCTCTCCTATCCCTCCACTAACCCTCTATACTGTACCTCCTCCTCCTCTCCTATCCCTCCACTAACCCTCTATACTGTACCTCCTCTCCTCCTCTCCTATCCCTCCACTAACCATCTATACTGTACCTCCTCCTCCTCTCCTATCCCTCCACTAACCCTCTATACTGTACCTCCCTCCTCCTCTCCTATCCCTCCACTAACCATCTATACTGTACCTCCTCCTCCTCTCCTATCCCTCCACTAACCATCTATACTGTACCTCCTCTCCTATCCCTCCACTAACCCTCTATACTGTACCTCCTCCTCCTCTCCTATCCCTCCACTAACCCTCTATACTGTACCTCCTCCTCCTCTCCTATCCCTCCACTAACCATCTATACTGTACCTCCTCCTCTCCTATCCCTCCACTAACCCTCTATACTGTACCTCCTCCTCCTCTCCTATCCCTCCACTAACCCTCTATACTGTACCTCCTCCTCCTCTCCTATCCCTCCACTAACCCTCTATACTGTACCTCCTCCTCCTCTCCCTCCTCCTCCTCTCCTATCCCTCCACTAACCCTCTATACTGTACCTCCTCCTCCTCTCCTATCCCTCCACTAACCATCTATACTGTACCTCCTCCTCCTCCTCTCCTATCCCTACACTAACCATCTATACTGTACCTCCTCTCCTTCTCTCCTATCCCTCCACTAACCATCTATACTGTACCTCCTCCTCCTCTCCTATCCCTCCACTAACCATCTATACTGTACCTCCTCCTCCTCTCTTATCCCTCCACTAACCCTCTATACTGTACCTCCTCTCCTCCTCTCCTATCCCTCCACTAACCATCTATACTGTACCTCCTCCTCCTCTCCTATCCCTCCACTAACCATCTATACTGTACCTCCTCTCCTATCCCTCCACTAACCCTCTATACTGTACCTCCCTCCTCCTCTCCTATCCCTTCACTAACCCTCTATACTGTACCTCCCTCCTTCTCTCCTATCCCTCCACTAACCATCTATACTGTACCTCATCCTCCTCTCCTATCCCTTCACTAACCCTCTATACTGTACCTCCTCCTCCTCTCCTATCCCTCCACTAACCCTCTATACTGTACCTCCTCTCCTCCTCTCCTATCCCTCCACTAACCCTCTATACTGTACCTCCTCTCCTCCTCTCCTATCCCTCCACTAACCATCTATACTGTACCTCCTCTCCTCCTCTCCTATCCCTCCACTAACCCTCTATACTTTACCTCCTCTTCTCCTATCCCTCCACTAACCCTCTATACTGTATCTCCTCTCCTCCTCTCCTATCCCTCCACTAACCCTCTATACTGTACCTCCTCTCCTCCTCTCCTATCCCTCCACTAACCCTCTATACTGTACCTCCTCTCCTCCTCTCCTATCCCTGCACTAACCCTCTATACTGTATCTCCTCTCCTCCTCTCCTATCCCTCCACTAACCCTCTATACTGTACCTCCTCCTCCTCTGTGTTGTAGATACAATGGTGTTTGTTTTTCACTGGTTGACTTTTTCTTGTGACAACGGGTCAAACATCTGGCTGCTGTGATGGAACACTGTGGTTTTTCACTGGTTGCCCTTTTCTTGTGACAACAGGTCAAACATCTGGCTGCTGTGATGGCACACTGTGGTTTTTCACAGGTCACACATCTGGCTGCTGTGATGGAACACTGTGGTTTTTCACAGGTCACACATCTGGCTGCTGTGATGGAACACTGTGGTTTTTCACAGGTCACACATCTGGCTGCTGTGATGGAATACTGTGATGGTGGTTTTTCACCCAGTCGACATTGGAGTTTATCTAAAGTGGGTTTGTTTTCGAGTTATTTGTGGGTCTGTAAATATTAGGAAAGTACGTGTCACTAACATGGTCCCACGTTTGGTTGGAGGTTAAGAAACGCAGCTCAGTTTCCAACTCATTTTGTGGACAGTGAGCGCATAGTCTTTCTTCACCTGAGAGTCAGGTCTGCCTACAGTAGCCTTTCTCTACAGCAAGGCCATGCTCAGAGTCTCTCTCTCTCTTTTTTATCAGTATATCTCACATCTCTCTCCCAACATCCATCTCTGTCTAGTTACAAGTGGAGTGGTACTACTGGGTAGGTCAGTTACCAGTGATACCACTGGGTAGGTCAGTTACCAGTGGTACTACTGGGTAGGTCAGTTACCAGTGGTACTACTGGGTAGGTCAGTTACCAGTGGTACTACTGGGTAGGTCAGTTACCAGTGGTACTACTGGGTAGATCAGTTACCAGTGGTACTACTAGGTAGGTCAGTTACAAGTGGAGTGGTACTACTGGGTAGGTCAGTTACCAGTGGTACTACTGGGTAGGTCAGTTACCAGTGGTACTACTGGGTAGGTCAGTTACCAGTGGTACTACTAGGTAGGTCAGTTACTAGTGGAGTGGTACTACTGGGTAGGTCAGTTACCAGTGGTACTACTAGGTAGGTCAGTTACAAGTGGAGTGGTACTACTGGGTAGGTCAGTTACCAGTGGTACTACTGGGTAGGTCAGTTACCAGTGGTACTACTGGGTAGGTCAGTTACCAGTGGTACTACTAGGTAGGTCAGTTACTAGTGGTACTACTGGGTAGGTCAGTTACCAGTGGTACTACTAGGGTAGGTCAGTTACCAGTGGTACTACAGGGTAGGTCAGTTACCAGTGGTACTACTGGGTAGGTCAGTTACCAGTGGAGTGGTACTACAGGGTGGGTCAGTTACCAGTGGTACTACTGGGTGGGTCAGTTACCAGTGGTACTAATGGGTAGGTCAGTTACCAGTGGTACTACTGAGTAGGTCAGTTACCAGTGGTACTACAGGGTAGGTCAGTTACCAGTGGTACTACAAGGTAGGTCAGTTAACAGTGGTACTACAGGGTAGGTCAGTTACCAGTGGAACTACAGGGTAGGTCAGTTACCAGTGGTACTACAGGGTAGGTCAGTTACCAGTGGTACTACAGGGTAGGTCAGTTAACAGTGGTACTACAGGGTAGGTCAGTTACCAGTGGAACTACAGGGTAGGTCAGTTACCAGTGTTACTACAGGGTAGGTCAGTTACCAGTGGTACTACAGGGTAGGTGAGTTACCAGTGGTTCTACTGGGTAGGTCAGTTACCAGTGGTACTACTGGGTAGGTCAGTACTACAAGGTAGGTCATTTACCAGTGGTACTACAGGGTATGTCAGTTGCCAGTGGTACTACAGGGTAGGTCAGTTACCAGTGGTACTACAGGGTAGGTCAGTTACCAGTGGTACTACAGGGTAGGTCAGTTACCAGTGGAGTACTACTACAGGGTAGGTCAGTTACCAGTGGTACTACTGGGTAGGTCAGTTACCAGTGGTACTACTGGGTAGGTCAGTTACCAGTGGTACTGCTGGGTAGGTCATATACCAGTGGTACTGCTGGGTAGGTCATATACCAGTGGTACTGCTGGGTAGGTCATATACCAGTGGTACTGCTGGGTAGGTCAGTTACCAGTGGTACTGCTGGGTAGGTCAGTTACCAGTGGTACTACATGGTAGGTCAGTTACCAGTGGTACTACAAGGTAGGTCAGTTACCAGTGGTACTACAGGGTAGGTCAGTTAACAGCTGTACTACTGGGTAGGTCAGTTACCAGTGGTACTACTGGGAAGGTCAGTTACCAGTGGTACTACTTGGTAGGTCAGTTCCCAGTGGTGCTACTGGGTAGGTCGGTTACAATGTGTTGCTACTGGGTAGGTCAGTTACCAGTGGTACTACTGGGTAGATCAGTTACCAGTAGTGCTACTGGGTAGGTCGGTTACAATGTGGTGCTACTGGGTAGGTCAGTTACCAGTGGTACTACAGGGTAGGTCAATTACCAGTGGATTGGTACTACAGGGTAGGTCAGTTACCAGTGGTACTACTGGGTATGTCAGTTACCAGTGGAGTAGTACTACAGGGTAGGTCAGTTACCAGTGGTACTACTGGGTAGGTCAGTTACCAGTGGTACTACAGGGTAGGTCAGTTACCAGTGGTACTGCTGGGTAGGTCATATACCAGTGGTACTGCTGGGTAGGTCAGTTACCAGTGGTAGTACTGGGTAGGTCAGTTACCAGTGGTACCAGTGGTACTACAGGGTAGGTCAGTTAACAGTGGTACTACATGGTAGGTCAGTTCCCAGTGGTGCTACTGGGTAGGTCGGTTACAATATGGTGCTACTGGGTAGGTCAGTTACCAGTGGTACTACTGGGTAGGTCAGTTACCAGTGGTGCTACTGGATAGGTCGGTTACAATGTGGTGCTACTGGGTAGGTCAGTTACCAGTGGTACTACTGGGTAGGTCAGTTACCAGTGGTACTACAGGGTAGGTCAGTTACCAGTGGTACTACAGGGTAGGTCAGTTACCAGTGGAGTGGTACTACTGGGTAGGTCAGTTACCAGTGGTACTACAGGGTAGGTCAGTTACCAGTGGTACTACAGGGTAGGTCAGTTACCAGTGGAGTGGTACTACTGGGTAGGTCAGTTACCAGTGGTACTACTGGGTAGATCAGTACTACAGGGTAGGTCATTTATCAGTGGTACGACTGGGTAGGTCAGTTACCAGTGGTACTACAGGGTAGGTCAGTACTACAGGGTAGGTAATTTACCAGTGGTACTACAGGGTAGGTCAGTTACCATAGGTACTACAGGGTAGGTCAGTTACCAGTGGTACTACAGGGTAGGTCGGTTACCAGTGGTACTACTGGGTAGGTCAGTTACCAGTGGTACTACAGGGTAGGTCAGTTACCAGTGGAGTGGTACTACTGGGTAGGTCAGTTACCAGTGGAGACGTACAACTGGTAGGTCAGTTACCAGTGGAGTGGTACTACTGGGTAGGTCAGTTACGAGTGGTACTACTGGGTAGGTCAGTTACCAGTGGAGTGGTACTACTGGGTAGGTCAGTTACCAGTGGTACTACTGGGTAGGTCAGTTACCAGTGGTACTACTGGGTAGATCAGTACTACAGGGTAGGTAATTTACCAGTGGATTGGTACTACAGGGTAGGTCAGTTACCAGTGGTACTACTGGGTAGGTCAGTTACCAGTGGATTGGTACTACAGGGTAGGTAAGTTACCAGTGGTACTACAGGGTAGGTCAGTTACCAGTGGTACTACTGGGTAGGTCAGTTAACAGTGGTACTACTGGGTAGGTCAGTTACCAGTGGGACTACTGGGTAGATCAGTTACCAGTGGTAATACTGGGTAGGTCATATATCAGTGGGACTACTGGGTAGGTAATTTACCAGTGGTACTACAGGGTAGGTCAGTTACCAGTGGTACTACAGGGTAGGTCAGTTACCAGTGGTACTACAGGGTAGGTCGGTTACCAGTGGTACTACTGGGTAGGTCAGTTACCAGTGGTACTACTGGGTAGATCAGTACTACAGGGTAGGTCATTTACCAGTGGTACTACTGGGTAGGTCAGTTACCAGTGGTACTACAGGGTAGGTCAGTTACCAGTGGTACTACAGGGTAGGTCAGTTAACAGTGGTACTACTGGGTAGGTCAGTTACCAGTGGTACTACAGGGTAGGTCAGTTACCAGTGGATTGGTAGTACTGGGTAGGTCAGTTACCAGTGGTACTAGTGGGAAGGTCAGTTACCAGTGGTACTACTGGGTAGTTCAGTTACCAGTGGTACTACTGGGTAGGTCAGTTACCAGTGGTACTACAGGGTAGGTCAGTTACCAGTAGTACTACATGGTAGGTCAGTTAACAGTGGTACTACTGGGTAGGTCAGTTACCAGTGGTACTACTGGGAAGGTCAGTTACGGTGGTACTACAGGGTAGGTCATTTACCAGTGGTACTACTGGGTAGGTCAGTTACCAGTGGTACTACAGGGTAGGTCATTTACCAGTGGTACTACTGGGTGGGTAATTTACCAGTGGTACTACTGGGTAGGTCAGTTACCAGTGGTACTACTGGGTAGGTCATATATCAGTGGGACTACTGGGTAGGTCCGTTACCAGTGGTACTACAGTGTAGGTCAGTTACCAGTGGTACTACAGGGTAGGTCGGTTACCAGTGGTACTACTGGGTAGGTCAGTTACGAGTGGTACTACAGGGTAGGTCAGTTACCAGTGGAGTGGTACTACTGGGTAGGTCAGTTACCAGTGGTACTACAGGGTAGGTCAGTACTACAAGGTAGGTTATTTACCAGTGGTACTACAGGGTAGGTAGGTTACCAGTCGTACTACTATGTAGGTCAGTTACCAGTGGTACTACAGGGTAGGTCAGTTACCAGTGGTACTACTGGGTAGATCAGTACTACAGGGTAGGTCATTTACCAGTGGTACTACTGGGTAGTTCAGTTACCAGTGGTACTACTGGGTAGGTCAGTTACCAGTGGTACTACTGGGTAGATCAGTACTACAGGGTAGGTAATTTACCAGTGGATTGGTACTACAGGGTAGGTCAGTTACCAGTGGTACTACTGGGTAGGTCAGTTACCAGTGGTACTACAGGGTAGGTCGGTTACCAGTGGTACTACTGGGTAGGTCAGTTACCAGTGGTACTACTGGGTAGATCAGTACTACAGGGTAGGTCATTTACCAGTGGTACTACTGGGTAGGTCAGTTACCAGTGGTACTACAGGGTAGGTCAGTTACCAGTGGTACTACAGGGTAGGTCAGTTAACAGTGGTACTACTGGGTAGGTCAGTTACCAGTGG
>NW_024609144.1:47500-65000 GCF_018296145.1 Oncorhynchus tshawytscha
TTCCCGCTGGCGGCAAGAGACGAATGAGACGAGAGGAAGGGTCAAAAATTTAAAGTCATACAAGGTACAGCGATGTTAGAGGGACTGTAGGCCAAGGATGTGAGAGGTGTTGGAGTGACAGGTGTTAGCAGATCAAGGGGAAAAGCTACCTCTTATATCTCAGAGCAGGGGACCTCACTGACTGAACACTACTAGTGAGCATCACTGGAAGCCATTTTACATTGGCTACATGGGCAGGTGTGTGTGTGGTGTGTACTGTACTTTTCTGGGGGAGTGTACACTATACACTGTACCCTTCTGGGAAGTGTACTACAGTGTACTGTTCTGTATGTTTGAATCTGCACCCATCCTGCTCCCTCCTGTCCTCTGTCTCAGGCAGCATCACCTCCCTGTGTTCTGTATGTTTGAATCTGCACCCATCCTGCTCCCTCCTGTCCTCTGTCTCAGGCAGCATCACCTCCCTGTGTTCTGTATGTTTGAATCTGCACCCATCCTGCTCCCTCCTGTCCTCTGTCTCAGGCAGCATCACCTCCCTGTGTTCTGTATGTTTGAATCTGCACCCATCCTGCTCCCTCCTGTCCTCTGTCTCAGGCAGCATCACCTCCCTGTGTTCTGTATGTTTGAATCTGCACCCATCCTGCTCCCTCCTGTCCTCTGTCTCAGGCAGCATCACCTCCCTGTGTTCTGTATGTTTGAATCTGCACCCATCCTGCTCCCTCCTGTCCTCTGTCTCAGGCAGCATCACCTCCCTGTGTTCTGTATGTTTGAATCTGCACCCATCCTTCCCTCCTGTCCTCTGTCTCAGGCAGCATCACCTCCCTGTGTTCTGTATGTTTGAATCTGCACCCATCCTGCTCCCTCCTGTCCTCTGTCTCAGGCAGCATCACCTCCCTGTGTTCTGTATGTTTGAATCTGCACCCATCCTGCTCCCTCCTGTCCTCTGTCTCAGGCAGCATCACCTCCCTGTGTTCTGTATGTTTGAATCTGCACCCATCCTGCTCCCTCCTGTCCTCTGTCTCAGGCAGCATCACCTCCCTGTGTTCTGTATGTTTGAATCTGCACCCATCCTGCTCCCTCCTGTCCTCTGTCTCAGGCAGCATCACCTCCCTGTGTTCTGTATGTTTGAATCTGCACCCATCCTGCTCCCTCCTGTCCTCTGTCTCAGGCAGCATCACCTCCCTGTGTTCTGTAAAACGCTGGTCTGTACACAGACAGTCACTCTGAATAATAGGCAAGCTCACTGTAAATGTCAGCTCCTTAAATCACTACCACGGCCAAGCACTGAAAACACACACACACACACACACACACACACACACAGACACACACACACACACACACACACACACACACACACACGGTGGCCCGTAGAGGGAACGTTTCATCGCAGCTTAAACTGCAGCTGCACATTTATTATGTATATGTTGGTAAATCACTGGGGAGACCCTGCATTTCTTCTGCTAGTAAAAAACAGAGACTGAGACAGAGATAGGAATGGAGAGACAGAGTGAAAGAGAGAGAGAGAGAGAGAGAGGAGGGAGAGGGAGAGAGAGAGGAGAGAGGAGAGACAAGAGACAGAGAGAGAGAGAGATAGAAGGGACAGGGACAGGGACAGACAGAGAGAGAGAGAGGAGAGAGATAGGAGACAGGAGAGACAGAGGGACAGACAGAGAGAGAGACAGAGAGAGAGAGAGAGAGAGGGAGAGGGAGAGAAAGAGAGAGAGAGAGAAGACAGGGACAGAGAGAGAGGGACAGAGGGATAGGAGACAGGGAAGAGAGAGAGAGACAGAGAGACAGAGAGAGATAGAGAGACAGACCAGATAGAGAGGGAGTTGAGAGAGACAGAGAGATGATATAGATAGAGAACAGACCAGAGATAGATAGAAAGGGTTATAGAAGAGATGAATACAGACCAGGATCAGAGATGAATACAGACCAGGAGGGTGTTATCAGAGATGAATACAGACCAGGAGGGTGTTGGAGACAGAGATGAATACAGACCAGGAGGGTGTTATAGACAGAGATGAATACAGACCAGGAGGGTGTTAAAGACAGAGATGAATACAGACCAGGAGGGTGTTATAGACAGAGATGAATACAGACCAGGAGGGTGTTATAGACAGAGATGAATACAGAGCAGGAGGGTGTTATAGACAGAGATGAATACAGACCAGGAGGGTGACGTCCAGCTTGGTCACCAGAAGCACACATCTATTTCAGACATTTGAGAGGGTCCAGAGGACATCAATATGTGCTGCCCCCTTTAAAAAGTGGTACACTGCTGAGCTCATGATGTTCAGAGCCAGAGTGCGATGCTTAGACCACTGCACCATGGCAGATCACAATTTTCTAACAAGCAGCGAGAGTACGTGATTATACTAAATTGAAAGAGCAAAAATTATTGTAATAAAAATATATATATATTTATGTTTTATGCTTTCCCCAAACTATAGCTCAAACGCTGTCCCAAAACCATATCCCTAATCTTTCCCCAAACCATAGCCCTAATGCTTTCCCCAAACCACAGCCCTAATGCTGTCTCCCGACTGTCTACCTGTCTGTCTCCTGACTGTCTATCTGTCTATCTGTCTGTCTATCTGTCTGTCTGTCTGTCTATCTGTCTCCTGTCTATCTGTATCTGTCTATCTGTCTGTCTCTGACTGTCTATCTGTCTGTCTCCTGACTGTCTATCTGTCTGTCTCCTGACTGTCTATCCGTCTGTCTCTGTCTATCCGTCTGTCTCTGTCTATCTGTCTGTCTATCTGACTGTCTATCTGTCTGTCTCCTGACTGTCTATCTGTCTGTCTCCTGACTGTCTATCGGTCTGTCTGTCTGTCTCCTGACTGTCTATCTGTCTGTCTCCTGACTGTCTATCGGTCTGTCTGTCTGTCTCCTGACTGTCTATCTGTCTATCTGTCTGTCTCCTGACTGTCTATCTGTCTGTCTCCTGACTGTCTATCTGTCTGTCTCCTGACTGTCTATCGGTCTGTCTCCTGACTGTCTATCTGTCTGTCTCCTGACTGTCTATCTGTCTGTCTCCTGACTGTCTATCTGTCTGTCTGTCTCCTGACTGTCTATCTGTCTGTCTCCTGACTGTCTATCTGTCTGTCTCCTGACTGTCTATCTGTCTGTCTCCTGACTGTCTATCTGTCTGTCTCCTGACTGTCTATCTGTCTGTCTCCTGACTGTCTATCTGTCTGTCTCCTGACTGTCTATCTGTCTGTCTGATGGTGAATTCCTCTGTCATAAAGAGTGTCTGTCCACAATAACAACAGGCCCAGGGGCCAAAGGACTCCTCCTCCACCACAGATCAGTCAAAATAATCAAATGAGGAGTTTCATCCTGCCCTTTTGACTGTCCCCTCTGATTTACACACCTGCTGGAATCCAATATAGAACAGTATTTGATGGAGCTCCATGAGCACCTTTAGGGCTCCCTATTGTCTAAACAGTGCACTACATATTTTACCATAGTAAGGTTATGTCCAAAATGGTAACCTATTATTCCCTATGTAGTGGAAAGGGTTCACTATATAGGGAATAGGTTATCATTTGGGACATACCCTTACTATGGTAAATGTGTCTTATTCCTGTCTGTTTTACTGAACTTATTTTGTATGTTAGGCTATAGAGTGCATGGTGTAGGGTGCAGGGTGTAGGGTGTAGGGTGTAGGGTGCAGGGTGTAGGGTGTAGGGTGCAGGGTGTAGGGTGCAGGGTGTAGGGTGCAGGGTGCAGGGTGTAGGGTGCAAGGTGTAGGGTGCAAGGTGTAGGGTGTAGGGTGTAGGGTGTAGGGTGCACGGTGTAGGGTGCAAGGTGTAGGGTGCACGGTGTAGGGTGTAGGGTGCAAGGTGTAGGGTGTAGGGTGTAGTGTATAGGGTGCATGTTGTAGGGTGTAGGGTGCACAGTGTAGGGTATAGGGTGTAGGGTGCACAGTGTAGGGTGCAGGGTGCAGGGTGTAGGGTGCAGGGTGTAGGGTGCAAGATGTAGGGTGCACAGTGTAGGGTGTAGGGTGCAAGGTGTAGGGTGCAGGGTGTAGGGTGTAGGGTGTAGTGTATAGGGTGCATGTTGTAGGGTGTAGGGTGCACAGTGTAGGGTGTAGGGTGCAGGGTATAGGGTGCATGTTGTAGGGTGTAGGGTGCACAGTGTAGGGTGCAAGGTGTAGGGTGCAGGGTGTAGGGTGTAGGGTGTAGTGTATAGGGTGCATGTTGTAGGGTGTAGGGTGCACAGTGTAGGGTATAGGGTGTAGGGTGCACAGTGTAGGGTGTAGGGTGCAGGGTACATGGTGTAGGGTGCAGGGTGTAGGGTGAAGGGTGTAGGGTGCAAGATGTAGGGTGCACGGTGTAGGGTGTAGTGTATAGGGTGCATGTTGTAGGGTGTAGGGTGCACAGTGTAGGGTGTAGTGTGTAGGGTGCAGGGTATAGGGTGCATGTTGTAGGGTGTAGGGTGCACAGTGTAGGGTGCAAGGTGTAGGGTGTAGAGTGCAGTGTGTAGGGTGCAGGGTGCAGGGTGCACGGTGTAGGGTGCACAGTGTAGGGTGCACGGTGTAGGGTGTAGGGTGCAAGGTGTAGGGTGTAGAGTGCAGGGTGCAGGGTGCAGGGTGCACAGTGTAGGGTGTAGGGTGATAAATAAACATCCAGGGTCTTATTCTGGTGACACGATCATCGATGCTTGGCTGCCGTTTGACAAATCTAAATATTATAATGGTATATGCTAGTCTACCTGCACTGTATCTGCCTGTTGGCTACAGCACACATTTCCAGACCAGTCTAGGCACATTTGC
This sequence comes from Oncorhynchus tshawytscha, assembly GCF_018296145.1. Lineage (NCBI taxonomy): Eukaryota > Metazoa > Chordata > Actinopteri > Salmoniformes > Salmonidae > Oncorhynchus > Oncorhynchus tshawytscha. The sequence goes on from NW_024609144.1 coordinate 52,281, forward strand.
TAATTAAAGCAACAGATTTTGTGACAGGATTATCGGTAGAGGTGAAAATGCCATGGAAACACACGATTCGTGACATACGAAATATAAGAACACAAATACATGTTATGTGTACTCTGTCATCGAACACTACGTTTTATCCTCAACAAGTCTGTTGGTTGAGATCAATCCACTGGTAGGAAAATGTACATATTCTATTTTTTATTTTTGTGTGAATATTTTAATGAAAATCTATTGTCAATTTTATGGATACCCAGCTACAGGCACAGACATAGACAGATGGGCAGAGAAACGGGCACACACACACAATGTACCCCCCCACACACACACACACACACACACACACACACACAATGTACCCCCACCCCCCACACACACACACACACACACACACAATGTACCCCCCCACACCCCCACACACACACACACACACAATGTACCCCCCCCACACACACACACACAATGTACCCCCCCACACACACACACACAATGTACCCCCCCACACACACACACACACACACCCCCCCACACACACACACACACACACAATGTACCCCCCCACACACACACACACACACACAATGTACCCCCCACACACACACACACACACAATGTACCCCCCCCACACACACACACACCCCCCCACACACACACACACAATGTACCCCCCCACACACACACACACACAATGTACACACACACACACACAATGTACCCCCCCCCACACACACACACACACACAATGTACCCCCCCACACACACACACACACACACACAATGTACCCCCCCCCACACACACACACACACACACACAATGTACCCCCCCACACACACACACACACACACAATGTACCCCCACACACACACACACACAATGTACCCCCCACACACACACACACACAATGTACCCCCCACACACACACACACAATGTACCCCCCCCACACACACACACACAATGTACCCCCCCCCCCCCCCCCCACACACACAGACACACACAAACCCCCACCCCCACACACACACACACACACACAGGCTGGTCTGTTTTCCCTCTGGTGCTCTGGGGAGTTTAGCAGGAGAGGTAGAGGAAAACCACATCTCATCAGCTGCCTGCCTGCCTGAGCTGCCTGCTGCCTGGGACAGGGATAGTGTTCTGCAGGGTTGTCCAGCAGCTGGTAGGCCTGGCTGGGATAGTGTTCTGCAGGGTTGTCCAGCAGCTGGTAGGCCTGGCTGGGATAGAGCTCCATGGGGTGATCTGGAGGCTGGTAGGCCTGGCTGGGATAGAGCTCCATGGGGTGATCTGGAGGCTGGTAGGCCTGGCTGGGCTATTGCTCATCGCTATGCTCACAGTGTTAGAGCAGAGCTCTCCTCACCATCAATACAACATACAGACTACCAGCTCCCTCCCTCCACCCTCCTACTCTTCACCATCAATACAACAAACAGACTACCAGCTCCCTCCCTCCACCCTCCTACTCTTCATCATCAATACATCATACAGACAACCAGCACCCTCCCTCCTACTCTTCACCATCAATACAACAAACAGACTACCAGCTCCCTCCCTCCCTCCACCCTCCTCTTCTTCACCATTAATACAACATACAGACTACCAGCTCCCTCCCTCCCTCCATCCTCCTACTCTTCACCATCAAGACAACATACAGACTACCAGCTCCCTCCCCCTCCCTCCACCCTCCTCCTCTTCACCATCAATACAACATACAGACTACCAGCTCCCTCCCTCCCACCCTCCTCCTCTTCACCATCAATACAACATACAGACTACCAGCTCCCTCCCTCCACCCTCCTCCTCTTCACCATCAATACAACATACAGACTACCAGCTCCCTCCCTCCCACCCTCCACCCTCCTCCTCTTCACCATCAATACAACATACAGACTACCAGCTCCCTCCCCCTCCCTCCACCCTCCTCCTCTTCACCATCAATACAACATACAGACTACCAGCTCCCTCCCTCCCTCCACCCTCCTCCTCTTCACCATCAATACAACATACAGACTACCAGCTCCCTCCCTCCACCCTCCACCCTCCTCCTCTTCACCATCAATACAACATACAGACTACCATCTCCCTCCCTCCCTCCCCCTCCACCCCCTCCTCCTCTTCACCATCAATACAACATACAGACTACCAGCTCCCTCCCTCCTCCCTCCACCCTCCTCCTCTTCACCATCAATACAACATACAGACTACCACCCTCCTCCCTTCACCTCAATACAACATACCCCACCCTCCCTCCCACCCTCCCTCTTCACCATCAATACAACATACAGACTACCAGCTCCCTCCCTCCACCCTCCTCCTCTTCACCATCAATACAACATACAGACTACCAGCTCCCCCCCCTCCCACCCTCCTCCTCTTCACCATCAATACAACATACAGACTACCAGCTCCCTCCCTCCACCCTCCTACTCTTCTGAGCCATTCTTAATTGAGACATATCCATATCGACCGCGGCAATCTACAAGTCGTTCATTGAATATGAAAAATAGAGTTTGGAGGGAGCAGAAAAATCAATGGTATGGATCAACATGTGCAGCCGGCCGAGCCTTTCAGGGTCCAGTGTGTGTGTGTGTGTGTGTGTGTGTGTGTGTGTGTGTGTGTGTGTGTGTGTGTGTGTGTGTGTGTGTGTGTGTGTGTGTGTGTGTCTGTGTCTGTGTCTGTGTCTGTGTGTGTGTGTGTGTCTCCTCCAGTTTATTGGACATCTGAATGAGTAATGGCATCGTCACAGACGGGGCAATTACCACCAACGCTCATTTATTAAAGGAGGGAGTGAGGGAGGGGACTGGGGGTGTAGGGACAGATTGAAGCCCTGCAGACTCTCTCTCTCTTCTCTCTCTCTCTCTCTCTCTCTCTTTCCCTATATACCTCCTCACTCTCCATTTCTCTCTCTCTCTCTCTCTCTCTCTCTCTCTCTCTCTCTTTCCCTATATACCTCCTACTCTCCATTTCTCTCTCTCTCTCTCTCTCTCTCTCTCTCTTTCCCTATATACCTCCCCACTTTCCATTTCTCTCTCTCTCTCTCTTTCCCTATATACCCCCTCACTCTCCATTTCTCTCTCTCTCTCTCTTTCCCTATATACACCTCCTCACTCTCCATTTCTCTCTCTCTCTCTTTCCCTATATACCTCCCCACTTTCCATTTCTCTCTCTCTCTCTTTCCCTATATACCTCCTCACTCTCCATTCTCTCTCTCTCTCTCTCTTTCCCTATATACCTCCTCACCCTCCATTTCTCTCTCTCTCTCTCTCTTTTGCCAAATATACCTCCTCAACCTCCATTTCTCTCTCTCTCTCTCTCTTTCCCTATATACCTCCCCACTTTCCATTTCTCTCTCTCTCTCTCTCTTTCCCTATATACACCTCCTCACTCTCCATTTCTCTCTCTCTCTCTCTTTCCCTATATACCTCCCCACTTTCCATTTTCTCTCTCTCTCTCTCTTTCCCTATATACCTCCTCACTCTCCATTTCTCTCTCTCTCTCTCTCTTTCCCTATATACCTCCTCACCCTCCATTTCTCTCTCTCTCTCTTTCCCTATATACCTCCTCACTCTCCATTTCTCTCTCTCTCTCTCTTTCCCTATATACCTCCCCACTTTCCATTTCTCTCTCTCTCTCTCTTTCCCTATATACCTCCTCACTCTCCATTTCTCTCTCTCTCTCTCTTTCCCTATATACCTCCCCACTTTCCATTTCTCTCTCTCTCTCTCTCTCTTTCCCTATATACCTCCTCACTCTCCATTTCTCTCTCGCTCCTCCATCTCTCTTTTGTTCTTTCTCTCCATTTCTCTTTCAATCTCTCTCTCTTTCTTCCTCTCTCTCACTTTTATATTTTCCTCCACTAAACAATTCCCTTCTCACTCTCTCTCTCTCTCTCTCTCTCTCTCTCTCTCTCTCTCTCTCTCTCTCTCCATGTCTGATCTACAAAGAAAACAGTTATCTCTCTCTCCATGTTATACTATGAAAACAGTTATCTCTGCTATGTCTGATCTACTATGAAAACAGTTATCGCTCTCTCCATGTCTGATCTACTATGAAAACAGTTATCTCTCTCTCCATGTCTGATATACTATGAAAACAGCTATCTCTCTCTCTCTCTCTCTCTCTCTCTCTCTCTCTCTCCATGTCTGATCTACTATGAAAACAGCTATCTCTCTCTCTCTCTCTCTCTCTCTCCATGTCTTACTATCTCTCTCTCTCCATGTCTGATCTACTATGAAAAAATGTCTGATCTACTATGAAAACAGCTTCTCTCTCTCTCCAGTACTATCAGTTCTCTCTCTCCATGTCTGATCTCAATTCTGAAAACAGTTCTCTCTCTCCATGTCTGATCTACTATGAAAACAGCTATCTCTCTCTCCATGTCTGATATATATTTAAACAGTTATCTGAAAACTCTCTCTCTCTCCATGTCTGATCTACTATGAAAACAGTTCTCTCTCTCCATGTCTGATCTACTATGAAAACAATTCTCTCTCTCTCTCCATGTCTGATCTACTATGAAAACAGCTATCTCTCTCTCCATGTCTGATATACTATTTAAACAGTTATACTATTTCTCTCTCTCTCTCTCCATGCCTGATATACTATGAAAACAGTTGCTTTTAGGCTTATCTGAGAATCCATCAGCACAGTGACTGTTGATCAATGGGGAAAGAAATCTAATCTTGTCCAGAGGAATTTGGTGATATCTACAGTACAGTTGAAATGCAGAGATGAGTATGGAAAATAAATACTCCTTTAAATGTACAGAGTGGATTTGGAGGGATTGTGTGTGTGTGTGTGTGTGTGTGTGTGTGTGTGTGTGTGTGTGTGTGTGTGTGTGTGTGTGTGTGTGTGTGTGTGTGTGTGTGTGTGTGTGTGTGTGTGTGTGTGTGTGTGTGTGTATGTGTACCTGTGCATGTATGTGTGAGTGCATACAGTATGTGTGTGAGTGCGTGCTGTCAAATACAAGTGGGCCATATAACAGTTCAACCATCCCACCTAACCAACACACACCAGTCCTATAGGTAATATGGTAACAGTCCAACCACCCCACCTAACCAACACACACCAGTCCTATAGGTAATATGGTAACAGTTCAACCATCCCACCTAACCAACACACACCAGTCCTATAGGTAATATGGTAACAGTCCAACCATCCCACCTAACCAACACACACCAGTCCTATAGGTAATATGGTAACAGTTCAACCATCTCACCTAACCAACACACACCAGTCCTATAGGTAATATGGTAACAGTCCAACCATCCCACCTAACCAACACACACCAGTCCTATAGGTAATATGGTAACAGTCCAACCATCCCACCTAACCAACACACACCAGTCCTATAGGTAATATGGTAGCAGTCCAACCATCCCACCTAACCAACACACACCAGTCCTATAGGTAATATGGTAACAGTTCAACCAACTCACCTAACCAACACACACCAGTCCTATAGGTAATATGGTAACAGTCCAACCATCCCACCTAACCAACACACACCAGTCCTATAGGTAAATGGTGGTCCAACAGTCCTATAGGTAATATGGTAACCAACCAACCTAACCACACACCAGTCCTATAGGTAATATGGTAACAGTCCAACCATCTCACCTAACCAACACACACCAGTCCTATAGGTAATATGGTAACAGTCCAACCATCCCACCTAACCAACACACACCAGTCCTATAGGTAATATGGTAACAGTCCAACCATCCCACCTAACCAACACACACCAGTCCTATAGGTAATATGGTAACAGTCCAACCATCCCACCTAACCAACACACACCAGTCCTATAGGTAATATGGTAACAGTCCAACCATCCCACCTAACCAACACACACCAGTCCTATAGGTAATATGGTAACAGTCCAACCATCCCACCTAACCAACACACACCAGTCCTATAGGTAATATGGTAACAGTCCAACCATCCCACCTAACCAACACACACCAGTCCTATAGGTAATATGGTAACAGTCCAACCATCCCACCTAACCAACACACACCAGTCCTATAGGTAATATGGTAACAGTCCAACCATCCCACCTAACCAACACACACCAGTCCTATAGGTAATATGGTAACAGTCCAACCATCCCACCTAACCAACACACACCAGTCCTATAGGTAATATGGTAACAGTCCAACCATCCCACCTAACCAACACACACCAGTCCTATAGGTAATATGGTAACAGTCCAACCATCCCACCTAACCACACACACCACCAGTCCTATAGGTAATATGGTAACAGTCCAACCATCTCACCTAACCAACACACACCAGTCCTATAGGTAATATGGTAACAGTCCAACCATCCCACCTAACCAACACACACCAGTCCTATAGGTAATATGGTAACAGTCCAACCATCCCACCTAACCAACACACACCAGTCCTATAGGTAATATGGTAACAGTCCAACCATCCCACCTAACCAACACACACCAGTCCTATAGGTAATATGGTAACAGTTCAACCATCCCACCTAACCAACACACACCAGTCCTATAGGTAATATGGTAACAGTCCAACCATCCCACCTAACCAACACACACCAGTCCTATAGGTAATATGGTAACAGTCCAACCATCCCACCTAACCAACACACACCAGTCCTATAGGTAATATGGTAACAGTCCAACCATCTCACCTAACCAACACACACCAGTCCTATAGGTAATATGGTAACAGTTCAACCATCCCACCTAACCAACACACACCAGTCCTATAGGTAATATGGTAACAGTCCAACCATCCCACCTAACCAACACACACCAGTCCTATAGGTAATATGGTAACAGCCATCCAGGCTCAATCTCACACACATTCATAGATAAGTGAGATGTGACCCATGACTCACCAATCACACACGTACACACACACACACACACACACACACAACACACACACACACACACACACACACACACATGTACCAGTCCTCTGTGTTGGTCTAGTGGTGCCATGGCTAACACAGTGTCCTCTTTGTGGTATGATACAACACAGTGAATGTATTGTCTGTTTAGGCTTGGGAAACACCAGCATGGGGGACATTAATAGTGACAACTCTGTCATTTCACTTTATCCTTCATTTCCTTCCCATTCAGACTTTGGGAGGATTTTGGGAAGGGGGGAGGGTGGGTTACTTCGGGGAGATGTCATTGATGAATCTTGAAGGGAAAATTGTTCCACATAATCTGGGTTTACACCACTGGAAAGGTCATTACGGAGTTGTTTCATGAGACATCAGTGGAGAATTGCATGAGATATCATTTGTTACATCTGGTCCGGTGCAGGGTCTCTGTTACATCTTGGCCGGTGCAGGGTCTCTGTTACATCTTGGCCGGTGCAGGGTCTCTGTTTCATCTTGGCCGGTGCAGGGTCTCTGTTACATCTGGTCCGGTGCAGGGTCTCTGTTACATCTGGGCCGGTGCAGGGTCTCTGTTACATCTTGGCCGGTGCAGGGTCTCTGTTACATCTTGGCCGGTGCAGGGTCTCTGTTACATCTGGGGGTCTCCGTTACATCTTGGCCGGTGCAGGGTCTCTGTTATACCTGGGCCGGTGCAGGGTCTCTGTTACATGTTGGCCGGTGCTGGGTCTCTGTTACATCTGGGCCAGTGCAGGGTCTCTGTTACAACTTGGCCGGTGCAGGGTCTCTGATATATCTGGGCCGGTGCAGGTTCTCTGTTACACCTTGGCCGGTGCAGGGTTTCTGTTACATCTGGGCCGGTGCAGGGTCTCTGTTACAACTTGGCCCGTGCAGGGTCTCTGTTACATCTTGGCCGGTGCAGGGTCTCTGATACATCTGGGCCGGTGCAGGGTCTCTGTTACACCTTGGCCGGTGCAGAGTCTCTGATACATCTGGGCCGGTGCAGGGTCTCTGTTACATCTTGGCAGGTGCAGGGTCTCTGTTACATCTGGGCCGGTGCAGGGTCTCTGTTACATGTTGGCCGGTGCAGGGTCTCTGTTACATCTTGGCCGGTGCAGGGTCTCTGATACATCTGGGCCGGTGCAGGGTCTCTGTTACACCTTGGCCGGTGCAGAGTCTCTGTTACATCTGGGCCGGTGCAGGGTCTCTGTTACATCTTGGCAGGTGCAGGGTCTTTGGCTGTAGATGTGAGGAGGAAATTCAGACCACTCATGTCACTATGGTAACTTCTATTGTTTATTATGCAGAAGAAACACAATACACAACTTCTGATCAGTCTCAGATAAACTCCTCCTCTACAGTATTCTCAGAATGTCACCTTTACAACATGTACTGATGCTGTTGGTCCTGTAGTGTATGAAGCAGTGAGGGATACTGTTGGTCATGTAGTGTATGAAGCAGTGAGTGATCCTGTTGGTCCTGTAGTGTATGAAGCAGTGAGTGATACTGTTGGTCCTGTAGTGTAGGAAGCAGTGAGTGATACTGTATTAAATTAATTCTCTCTCTTTCTCTCTGTGTCTGACTTTCTATCTCTCTCTCTATCACAAGAGAAACAGATGTTGAAGTTCTCCCCCCAAAGAAATCCTGATTTTCCCAGGTTGCAGTGTGTGTGTGTGTGTGTGTGTGTGTGTGTGTGTGTGTGTGTGTGTGTGTGTGTGTGTGTGTGTGTGTGTGTGTGTGTGTGTGTGTGCGTGCGTGCGTGCGTGTGTACGTACATGCGTGTGCGTACGTGTTGGTTACAGATCATACCACGGTGCGTGCCACCAGAGAGCCTCCGTTCATTAACCTGAAACTCTTCATCTCCTCCTACTCTTCTCCTGTCTCCTCTGTGTTAATTAGTCAACCCACAACGACCTTGGCTGTTGTTTAATTAACCATCATGTTACAGACAGACTATTATATTAAGTCTTAACTTATACATTCACAGCATTAAAGGAACAAACTTTTTAAAATGTATTTTGCTCATACTGTGCCTTGCGAAAGTATTCGGCCCCCTTGAACTTTGCGACCTTTTGCCACATTTCAGGCTTCAAACATAAAGATATAAAACTGTATTTTTTTGTGAAGAATCAACAACAAGTGGGACACAATCATGAAGTGGAACGACATTTATTGGATATTTCAAACTTTTTTAACAAATCACAAACTGAAAAATTGGGCATTCCATTGAAGCCTGAAATGTGGCAAAAGGTCGCAAAGTTCAAGGGGGCCGAATACTTTCGCAAGGCACTGTATGTGCAAAACAGAGAGCACTTCAAAATGTTTTCTGGTCATTTTTTTTCTAACGTAAATTTGTGATTTATTTGCTTATACAATGTAAATGACAAATACAACAAAAACATTTCAAATGTTGTAAAAACAAACTAACAACAAGACTCAAAACAGTGAGAATATGATGTGCATTATGGGGATGACTTGGACAAAGTGCATTATGGGGATGACTTGGACAAAGTGCATTATGGGGATGACTTGTACAAAGTGCATTATGGGGATGACTTGGACAAAGTGCATTATGGGGATGACTTGTACAAAGTGCATTATGGGGATGACTTGGACTAAGTGCATTATGGGGATGACTTGTACTAAGTGCATTATGGGGATGACTTGGACAAAGTGCATTATAGGGATGACTTGGACAAAGTGCATTATGGGGATGACTTGGACAAAGTGCATTATGGGGATGACTTGGACAAAGTGCATTATGGGGATGACTTGGACAAAGTGCATTATGGGGATGACTTGGACAAAGTGCATTATGGGGATGACTTGGACAAAGTGCATTATGGGGATGACTTGTACTAAGTGCATTATGGGGATGACTTGTACTAAGTGCATTATGGGGATGACTTGTACTAAGTGCATTATGGGGATGACTTGTACTAAGTGCATTATGGGGATGACTTGTACTAAGTGCATTATGGGGATGACTTGGACAAAGTGCATTATGGGGATGACTTGTACTAAGTGCATTATGGGGATGACTTGTACTAAGTGCATTATGGGGATGACTTGTACTAAGTGCATTATGGGGATGACTTGTACTAAGTGCATTATGGGGATGACTTGTACAAAGTGCATTATGGGGATGACTTGTACTAAGTGCATTATGGGGATGACTTGTACTAAGTGCATTATGGGGATGACTTGGACAAAGTGCATTATGGGGATGACTTGTACTAAGTGCATTATGGGGATGACTTGGACAAAGTGCATTATGGGGATGACTTGTACAAAGGTATTCCTATATGCTTAATTTAGAGTTATTAATGTAGCTTTAATTGTTCTACAAACATTGGGCTATATTTTTTGATTTTTAATACATCGTAGGACTGCATGATGAGACTCTAAAGATGATTTGAAAAAAGTAGCTTGAAAGTCATGAGCTCTGCTTTGTTTTTTTTTGCGCAGGCTGTTCACACTTCATCAGTCTCTCAGTCACAATTTGACAAGCACTTGATAATGCCTAGAATTTCACGGTGGCATCCCCTTTGTGTGGTCGTCATACACCCTAAAAAAAAATCCATGCCTTATGTGGCCAGTGGCTGTTGTGCGCTTCTCCCTGAGTGCTGCACGCTCCATCACATGACCGGGTCTTTCTCACAGGCTACAAGTGAAGACGGGCACATCAGGGACTAAACTGCACACATCATTATTCTGAGGTGCATGTTGAAGATATTGGAAGAACTGTCCACATTTGCTTTTCATCGGTCAAGAATATGAGTTGGCCTGATGAACAGCAAAAAGCACCAGCCTCTGTCAAACTACAATCCCCCATAGTACAAAGGTCGACCTATTCTATTCTGTGCGAAAAATAAATAATACAAACATAGTCTGGGAATGTTGTGGGATGCGATAGATCCCAAATGAATATAACCATTAGCATAAAAAAATATGTTTTTACACAATGTGACTGATGCAACAGATCAGAACATTTAGATTAAAATGCTGATAAACTATTAGGCCGTTTCTTCAGATTATAAGTGTAGCAATGCATACATGGTAGGAGGCTAAAAGCACGAAGGTTCCATTAGCGAAAAACATCCTTATCAAAGGTGACAGCAAATGTAATTATGCATGTAATGCTTATTTTATATAGGTGCATTTTATGGTGAAAATGATCTTCAACCAAACTAGAAACTCACACGCTGCTTATATATGTAGTTACTGCTCTACACCCCTTGTAAAGCGGATTAATGTGATTCATTTTAAGAAGTTATTTGGCCACCTTAGTTGTGATATAAACCTTATATCGGCCTATTAGCTAGTCGCAAAAAAAACAACATGGTTTCTTATGCTGGGCATCATTCACAAGTGATAATATATCATTCACAAGTGATAATATATCATTCCCAAGCGATAGGCTAATATTGTCATCCATCAGACTATTCTTGATTTAAACTTGCCTTTGCATATAGCAAATAATATATGTGTGAAATTAGTTTTGATTTAAAATAGACAATTATCATGCACCTGTATTGATACAGGGGATACAGAGGAAATACATGATGCCTTTGCACTTCAATAGCGAATGGAGGACGTAGCCTATTGAAATGTTGCTCAACATGAATTCATGGGCTCTCGTGAAGTGTTTGATTAGATTTTCGAATACATTTGAATTGATGTCAGTGTGATTTGAGGGACAATAGAGTGCTGAGTACCAGGCAGTTAGCAAGTCTGGTAGGCTACTAATGACCATCAGCAGCATCAGAGAGTGGAGAAGCCTAATTACCATGACTTAATGGTCACATGGAATTTGACGGCCTTCATGACCTCCGGTGACCGCCGGTGTGACGGAAATGCGGTCACCGCAACAGCTCTAGGGAGGACTTGTGCAAAGTGCATTATGGGGTTCATGTACTGTTGCCTTTACAGTATACAACTAATTGTTTTAACTCAGAGGCAAGAGATGCTTGTATTTATACCAATGCCAAGGTTTATAATGTGATCTGGGTCAATGGAAGGCACTGAACCCGAGGAAAACTAGCGTTCGCTGAGGTGATAGTGGAACCAAATAAAAATAATAATAATAATAATATTTACAGCATGAAAAATAGCATTTCATAAAAAGTGTAAACAAAAATCATAATACTCGGTGAATGGCTCAAATCAAAGCTTCAATTCAAACGAACACAACATTTCCAGGGCATGAATCTCTGACCCAGATCCAGAAGTCAGCTTTGACCTCTGACCCAGATCCAGAAATCAGCTTTGACCTCTGACCCAGATTCAGAAGTCAGCTTTGACCTCTGACCCAGATCCAGAAGTAAGCATTGACCTCTGACCCAGATCCAGAAGTCAGCATTGACCTCTGACCCAGATCCAGAAGTCAGCATTGACCTCTGACCCAGATCCAGAAGTCAGCATGGACCTCTGGCCCATGAAGGGGATGAAGCCTCTGAGTGAAAGGGCTCACTGGTTTAAAAGCGTCACAAACCTGTATTTGAAATTAGTTGTCTTCAGGCTAACCTCCCCTCTTCTCCAGTCTTCTCCAGTCTTCAGGTTAGCCTTCCCTCTTCTCCAGTCTTCAAGCTAACCTCCCCTCCTCTCCAGTCTTCAGGCTAGCCTCCCCTCTTCTCCAGTCTTCAGGCTAGCCTCTCCTCCTCTCCAGTCTTCAGGCTAACCTCCCCACCTCTCCAGTCTTCAGGCTAACCTCCCCTCCTCTCCAGTCTTCAGGCTAACCTCCCCTCCTCCCCAGTCTTCAGGCTAGCCTCCCCTCCTCTCCAGTCTTCAGGCTAACCTCCCCTCTTCTCCAGTCTTCAAGTTAACC